>NW_020174645.1:11127003-11220568 GCF_003031525.2 Neophocaena asiaeorientalis asiaeorientalis | reverse complement strand
GTAGGGGTTGGGGAGGGGAGATGACTACTATTGAAGACTTCGTACACAGAGGTTTCTTAGACCAGGCTCGCTGTCATATCCTTGAGACCTGGTGGGTACCTTGGCTTATATTTAAGCTACACAGTCTATGACAAATAGAACAGGCCCTTATCAAGCAATCTCATTCTATACATCTAATTCTTTACATGTAAAAATTACAGAATTTCTTTGGTCACTTCATGTGTAATTCTTACTGACCTCCCTTCTTTCCACTTCTTTCACCATAGGACTACAGAATTCAACAGTAGTATTAATCCTCTTCTCTTTTTCCATTATCCTACTTTTACTACAAAATAATTTATCCTCTTTTACATAAAATGCTAGGCCAAAACAGAAAACCTGCTTCCTATTTAAAGAAAAACAGCAAAAAATGTAATTTTGATTAAAAACAGGAATATAGAATTATTTTATATCACCCAGCTTCCTCAATCACTCAAAGCACCCAACAAAGGTTTGAATTATAAATTTAAAAGACCTAATTTAAACTGAAAAAAGTCGTAAGCCACATTATACTGACAACGTGTAAAGTCAATTTTCTTAACAGGAATTTTGTTACTTCTCCATATACCCATACAATTGCAGTCTTTTGTGGGTTCATGTATGTATGTTGCTGGATTATTGTTTATGGGGAGTTTGACAGTTGACATAAAAAATATATTTATTAGCCAGGAACTGAAAGTTTATACGTTAAACCAAAATATTGGAAAGTACTTTTTCAAGGTTAGCAGACTATATAATTAAACATTTTTTAAAAGATGGTCAGTCTCTCTTTTAAGCTTTCTATAACATTACTCTATTTTACACAAGAATGTGCTACAAAACTACCAAAACAATCTGTACATGTGAACATTTGTTAAAACAGTAAAGAACCAAAAGTGAGCAAATAATTGAAAAAGTCTGGTTCACAAAACTTTGAGTCCTAAAAATAGCCTTTTTAAAAAATGGTTATGTAGAGCAAATGAATTTTTGTAAAACAGCAAAATGCTTAAGCAATTTTTAGCTGTTGGATTTTACAGTTTGCTGACCTGAGCTACCACACCAGGCTAGAAACTAGGAAATCTGCTGCCTATCTTTAATGTTTCTGGAAGAGGACCACTGACCCCTAATACGCATTTAAACACAGTGTGTTTTGAAGAGAAGTCTGATGTGTACCACACTATGTTAGAATTACACATTTAAACATTTTATCATCTGGCAAAACATAACATCTACTATAGAAGATAACATCTATACAATTTCTACTCTCTAAGTGCCCATCTTGCCTCCCTTATTTTGGTCTTTTTTACTGTAACAAAGCATGACTCCCCCCAAACTAATCAAATTACTTCCACAAGCTTTCCCAGCCTGTTTTATGCTTGGAAAATACAAAATTAACCACCAATATCAAATATGTCACCACAAATATTATTTTTAAAACTTCAGTATAAATGAATTCTTACTTTAATAAATAACTTGTTGGTTTACATATGAATTTCCATTATATTAACCCAGCTCTTAGAAGAATCTCATATCATTATTTTTGACTTTTATAAGGTGGAATGTATAATTCTCCCCTGAAGTCTTCAAAGTTAATTTATGCTTAAAAAACTTTTTTAAACAACCTATTAGAAAGCAATAAAAGCTTCTCAAAACTTTAAATTGAAACATATCCAGAAAGACGTTGTCTTTATTCCAAAACTTCTGACATACTTTTAAAGTTTCCAACTCATAAGCGATAAAATTTAAAAATGACCTAAATATTCCAAAACTGCCAATATTTTTACTTCACGTAGGTGTTTCAACACTAAAAGATTCCTTTGCAATAACATGCTTCAATTATGAAATTTACAAGTGCTTTGGGAAATGAAGATCAGTTATTTACACAGTGGTGTGAATGAGTTCAATCCTATTTTCTTTCTAAACTTGGCCAGAATGGCATTTTGATTGGAGGGTGGGGCGACCCAGTAATTTTGGATAGGGCACAATCTGGAGCTGGGAAGGGATGAGTAGGTTCAATAACACAGAAGGCAGTGGTTTAGTCCCTGTGATCCTGGGAGCACGATATCCTGTGAAAGAGCCCCAGCAAGTTTCTGGTCTTTCCCATCTCCACATTTAAAGTAGTATGGCTACAGTTTTATCCAGTTATAAATAATGGAGTTCTTCTGAGGGTTCGTTTGAAAACATAAATAAGTACAAAGAGTTTGTAAAGAGGACAGAACTTGCAAACCACTAGAAAAGGAAAAGGAGTAAACAGGACCAGAAACCCACAAAGCCTGGGTCATTCCCTAGCACTAACACTCCCCGGCACCGCTGCTTCCTTCACAGTTATCTCCACTTTCCTTGAGATTCTTTCCAGCTTGGCAATTGCATGATTCTAACTATGTGTTCTATAAGGTGGGAAAGCCTTCCAAGACAGATGGCAAGGACTTCAAATACAGAGTCAATTCCTACCCAATCCACTGGTTCTCATCACAAAACCCAGTACACAACTCAACACTAAAGTTAAGCATTACTGGTTAAATCAGTTTACATAGGCTAGCCTTAGAATCTATCCACCGGTTAGAACAGGTTTTTCATGGGGAAAAAAAATATGCATTTTCCAAATAATTAACTTATAAATGACCTTTTGGAAAACACGGTATTAATACTTACTTTGTCAACTGGTGTTTGCCCATGTTGAGTCTCCTTTCTAGTTTTTAAAACCAGCTATTAAAAATACAACAATTAAGTTACCTTAATGAGCATTTATTACTGAAAGGAAAAGGAGAGAGTTTTGATAGTGAAGAAGAAACTCAGGAAGCTTCTGGGGTGCCTGTAAAATTTCTCAGGAGCTATATATTAGATGTTTGTTGTACAATAATTCGTTTATTTTGAATGTAATTCTCTATCATAGCTCACAATTTTAAAGCTTGCTTTCAACTATGCTCCAGAAACAAAAAATATATATGGAATAATACAAGGTTAAAATTCAATTATATATATACTATAATCACAACTTTTAAGATGCATGTTCAAGTATCTTGTAATGGAATAAACAAAAATTATAATAATTGCTATAAATTTTAAACTTAAGTACATGCATATAGTCCTTAAAATAACAGTGAAAACCCTCACTAAAATATGCATATATTCAAGGCAATATTATTCCTAGGAAGGGCTTAGCGAATCAAATGTTTATCAGATAATAAAGAAAATAGCCTAAAGACAAAATGCAGTAAACATGAAATAGATGTCGTTTGGACAAAACATATACTAACACTATGTAAAGATACTGTTTTACAATCCAGCTTCATGAAGAAGCAAAAGCTTCTAAACTGCTCTCACTGCTTTCACTCTTAGCATCCTAAAGTCCATTCTCCATGAGAGAGCCAAGGTGATCTTTTCAAAACTTAAATCACACCATAGCATTCCTCTGCTTAAAACCCTACTCCAATGGCTTCACATGGCATTAAAAATCTATTTAAGCACCTTACCATGGCCTACAAAGTTCCATATGATCTCATCTCTAGCTACCTCTTCCATCTCCCACTAGTTTACCAGTTTCAACAGCACTGACCTTCTATCTGTTTCTCCAACAAAGTGAGCTTGGAGGCTTTTGCCCTTACTTTTCCCTGTGTCTGCATGCCTGGATGGCTTCAAGTCTCAACCCAAATGTTGTTTCCTCCCAGAAGCTTTTGCTAACTAACCCCCTTAGCTAAATAAAGTACCCCTGCCCTTTCCTAGTCACTCACTTTCTCATCATTTGCATTGTAGCCCATGACCATATGAAATTATTTATTTGTTTATCATCTGTCTTTTATCCACAGAAAAATGCCACTTCCATATGCACAAGGGGAATGTCAATACTTGTGTGCTTAGTATACCACACAGAACCTTCCACAAGGAAAAACACTGTGATCTCAAAAAAAATTAAAAACATTCAAAGTGGAACAAAAGGCAACCTACCACCCAAAGACACAAAGACAATTTAATGTTACTCAACTTTTCAGACAAGGGAATTATATATGATATGGTAGCATGGTATAGTATGAGTCTAAGGGTTTGGAAACTATGAAAACAGTTCCACAGAATGCTTAGCTTTTATCCTACTGATGATTTAAGGAAAGTTGCATTCTCAGACTTGTGATTTTATACGGTTTTCATGGAAACCAAATAGGGTCATAATTAAAGCATAAAAACATTTCTAGAGAAACAGTATAAATGAAAGATGTGATGAAAATAAGATCTTATTTGAACCTATGATCATTAGCAAGATTAGACTAATGCGAAGGATTCTTGACAGGAAAAAAATCAATTGAATTAGATTAAATTAAAGTGCTTTAAAATAATGACAATAAACTATCACAATTTAAAGCAGTTAATGTAAGGATGTGAGCCTATGAGTTTTGTGTGTTAAAATCAGCCAACTCTAAATTATAAAACTTCTATCCCAATAAGCAACATTTAGAAATGGAATTAACTTTTTGTCTTTCCTAGGCATAATTCATTCTAGTAATCAATTATAGATAGTTGTTATTAGTATTATTATTAATAAGGGCTCTTCACCACTATAAATTCACAATGTTCTCAAATTTCTAATGACTATCAGTCACATTCATCAAATTTAGAACAACAAAATACAGTTACACAATTATGGAGCAATATTAAATTGTTAAATTCATATTATATATTGATATAGTTGTATATAAATGTGTTACTTTTCCATTCTATAAGGTACAGGGAGCCAAAAGGCTCACTATAGTTATCTGAAGCCACATCTACAAAGGCCACCGGAACTTTTTATTTTCCCGGGGCCGGGGGAGGGCAAAAAAAATTTTGTAAAAAAATACTGCAGGGCTTCCCTGCTGGCGCAGTGGTTGAGAGTCTGCCTGCCGATGCAGGGGACATGCGTTCGTGCCCCGGTCCGGGAAGACCCCACATGCCGTGGAGCAGCTGGGCCTGTGAGCCATGGCTGCTGAGCCTGCGCGTCCGGAGCTTGTGCTCCGCAATGGGAGAGGCCACAACACAACAGTGAGAGGCCCGTGTACGGCAAAAAAAAAAAAATTGCAGAATCATTTCTGTGTAAGTTTTAGCAATTTCATATGATTTTCTTCCTGGAACATCAGCTTCAATACCATTATTCTCAACTTATCTCTGGCTTATTCATGGACACCAAATTTTGTGATTCTCAAAAAAAAAGTTAACTGAATTTATTGTTTTTAATCAAAGTATAACTTGATCAATTTACCAACAGTAAATTCTCAATTTGAGAGACAATATTTAAAAGACATATTTTATCTATCTGAGGATAACCCAAATATTATACTTTGAGCTAGTTATTAAAAACCCCATTTTCAGCAGAGATGTTTAAAAATGAAGGTGAATAGAGAAGAAACTGTAACACAATGGCTCTTTTAAATTGACTAGACAACTGTTCACATTCATTTTGTATCCTTCAGTCTGGAAAAAGTAAGGCCCCTTCTAACTTTCAATTAGTCATATGCTGTCCCATTTAATTTTTTCTCTAACGATTTTGCCCTCTTGAAGGTGAACTCAAATTAAGTCAAAAACATATACACAGACAGTAATTTGGGAGTGGAGTTCTGCCTCTCCAAACCAGACATTATGCCTTGCCAAGGCAGAAACTGTATAAATAAGGCTATTCACAAGATAGGAAGCATCGGCACATGCCCATTTACCTTCAGGGTAGTCACTGAAACTTCAAAGCGCCATTACGCACAGCATCAATGCTTTTGTCTAAAAGATCTCAGAAACTGTAAGTGATCTTGGTTTCATAAATATCTAAGACTTCCCAGGAAACAAACAGGTTTCTTAAGTTCACAAGAAACTGCCTAAACATTTCTTATTAGCAATGAAAGTCACAACCTCTTTCTTTGAAGGTGATTGATCATACTTGTATAAATTTAAGAAAAAAAATTTCTTGGCCACAATGAAATAACATAAAGATGTTTTATACTTGCTTTGCTTTAGTTCAGGTTAAAAACAACTATTTTTAAAATAAAACTCCAGATTGTGCGGTTTCAATTTTCCACTGCTCATTTTCTATGACAATCTGACCAAGAATTTCTCTGGTGAGGAGTGGAGATGATATTCTGAAACCTTTTTCTCAGAAAAATAAATATATTTGATAACATATCCAGTTTTTCTGTAAATACTAATGAAAAGGTAATGATAGCATAAAATGAAAGTTGGTTTTTAGAAATGAGTGAGTCAAGCTCATCTAAAGACCAGAAAGGACTTTCTGGAAAGACTGATAAGCATCTTAGAATCTCACTACATCTCTCACACACTGAGCCAATCTGCAGCCATTTCCCTCTGAGCCAATGCACTTGATGGGTGTGATAACAGATGGATCATTGTATCTGCCAACTTCCTGTGATGTACTGTATGGAGACTGATAATTTAGTGACTACAGAAGTCCTACAACAGACAATGCAAGCAATCCTGGCATTCAGTAAGTAACTGCATGCAGTCCTTTGACAGTCTGTAGGTTGAATATATGTGGATCATCATACAATGTAAGCTCTCTGCAAGTATCTATGCCACCTTGAAAACAGAAAGAAATTAAACACTGGGCAAGCTAAGAACTAAATAGAAAAACAGGAAAGAACTTAAAGTAACATTTTTCACTTAAAAACATATGAAAAATATACATTGCTCAAAAAGTTATTAGAGTCTCATAACCAGGTTAGCTAGAAATACAGGTGTACATAGAAAAAACATCCATTGTGGGCCTGATTTTCACGTTTCACAACCTGGGTGATATTGACATTTTGTGTGAAATAATTCTTTGTTGTAGGGGGCTGTCTTGTGCATTACAGGATGGTTAGCATCATCCCTGGCCTCTACCCATTAGATGGTAAATGGCACCCTACCCCCAGTGGTAACAACCAAAAAATGTATCTAAACACTGCTAAATGTCCCCTGGGGGACAACACTACCACCCTTGTTAAGAACCACTGGAGAAGACAGTCTAGAATTGCACTCCTCTAATTCTAATGTGCATTTTGGAGGGGAGGGAGAGAGTATAAGGGGAGTGTTTATTCATGGAAATTATATGCAAAATACTCAAACATAATCTATACAGAGTGGATCAGCTAAGCCCATATTACTATGAAGAGGAAAGGCCATCTAAAGATTCAGTGGCAAAATTGTTCAACAGGTTGCAGAGGGAACTGGAAAGGCAACTTCCATCAACAAACATGAGAAGTGTGCTTGATTCTCTCTGCAAAACAGGAAAAAATTCATAGCTTTGCTATAACGCTGTATACAAATGATATTGATGATACTTCCGTCACAAATTCTCATCAGATAAATTCTCCATTATGCTGGGCACTGATTTACATAATTGTCAACTTTAACAGATGCTTAGAGATGAAACTCTCTAGGTTTTATGTTCTGGTTTTTTTTTTAAAAAGTCGTATTTATGCATATACATACAAATGTATGCCCAGCCACTCTGTGGCATGTGGGATCTTCCCGGACTGGGGCACGAGCCCGTGTCCCCTGCATCGGCAGGCAGACTCTCAACCACTGCACCACCAGGGAAGCCCTGGTTTTTTTTTTAAAAAGTCATATTTATGCATATACATACAAATGTGTGTGTACGTAATATACTCAAAATCCCAATGTAGTCACATTTGAGAAATATGGGTACCAAATTAAGTATGACCATGTTATTTTACTTGCACATCTCTGGAACCTGACAAATGTACTCAAGTTATTCGGGAGAGGATCAGTTTGTCATTTTTGCAGCACCTCTAATGTAATGCTCTTAAGTATAAAGCACAAAATCTCTTTTAAAATATTGTTTTAGGATACTACAAAATATTAGCACTTGGAGTAAATGTCCCATAATCAGATTAAGTATGCTATTTGCACCTGGAAATGTAGTTCTCTTTCTCCTCATTCTCTTTCTGCCTGTTCTTTTTGCAATTTTACTACTGGGCAAA
Organism: Neophocaena asiaeorientalis asiaeorientalis; assembly: GCF_003031525.2. Taxonomy (NCBI): domain Eukaryota; kingdom Metazoa; phylum Chordata; class Mammalia; order Artiodactyla; family Phocoenidae; genus Neophocaena; species Neophocaena asiaeorientalis. The sequence goes on along the minus strand of NW_020174645.1, from coordinate 11,212,598 downwards.
GGTGGATAAAGAGCGGAGGTGGGAAGAATAGACTAACTGGGGGAAATGAACTCAACATTACTTACTGCACAGTTGCAATTCTTTGACTAGGAAAAATTAAAACTAGAAATTTTTGAAAACTATGAGTAAACTGGATTTACTAATGATAATATAGGCATAAAGAGAAGAATCCTTGGTAATCTGATAGAAGGACATGAGTGAAGGGGAAAATTTTCCCCCAACTAGTAGAGGCCATTAGCAATACTGAACAAAACCAGAACCAATTTCCGGCAGGCCCCACAGATTTTCTTCTTTTTCCGAACTTCTCTGTGTTCTTCACTATACAAGCAGCCTTTATTTTCAAATTCTCAAAGTGCATCCATAAAACATAGCACTTTACCCTGCAACACTCACCCTGCCAGTCAGCACTGCCTAAAAGTCCAATACTGGACTTCCCTCTCCAAATGCAAAGGCTCAATCTAAGAGTAGAAACAGGAACTCCTAACAATCTGGGAGCTCTGTAAGCATGGAGGAGAGCTAGATCCAGGATGACTATAGAGCTGGTACTACAACTCACGGTCTGCTCAAAAACTGGCCTCAACAGGCTTCAAGACCATGGTGACTAATTTGTGGCCTCGGGATACAGACAGGCCCTCAAGGCCATAGCTCACCCAGTTTGACAGTCTATTTTCCAAAGATGGCTGGCACAACATATTCCATCCTACATGTTCTTTTTACATTGTGATATTGTCACCCTTCCCAATCAAGTAATAGGGAATATGTCGCCTCTCCTGAATCTAGATGACTGTGAGTGCCTCAAAGTGACAGTATGCCAGTCTCCAGGTTCAAACCTTCAGAAACTGGCAGTCTCCACATCCTGCCTCTTGGAATGCTCATTTTTAGAATCCAACCACCTTGCTGTGAGGAAACCCAGTTCACATGGTGAGGCCACATGTGGCTGTTCTGGCTGTCTGAGCTCAGGTTCTAGCCAACAGCCAGCATCACTAGGCTAGCACCACTATGTGAGCAGAGACATCTCCAGAGAATATCAGGCCCCAGCCATAGAGTCACTCCAAGTCTTGGAGTCTTGCTAGGGGTCCTCAGACATCCTACTAGAGCACAAACTAGTAGTCCCTGTTGTATCTGAAGTTCTGACCCACAGAGTCCATGGGCGTAATAAAATAGCTGTTTTTTGTCACTAAGTAACTCGTCCAGTGCAACCATCATCCTAGGCAGAGTAGATTCAAGATTCAGTACCTCATTCGCAAAAACAAAGTCATTACAGTATTTCACACCAGTTTTGCAATAACATAATCTGGATGATTTATTGCTGGGTCACAAATCATTAAGGGCTAGGTGGTATACTGACGGTGAAAATGTTACATTTTAAAGGCACGATTTCATTACCAAGCACAATATAAACAAAGATATAGAGATTCAGTGAAATGAAATAGTGAATTTGTAATTTACAGCATTATATTAATATAGGAAATTTCTATGAGAAATATTATGATGGAAACAGAATACTAGGATGGTATTCAGACAGATGAGTAAAGAAGCCACCAGGTAATTCTAGCACCCAGCCATTCAGGTGTCCTAGTTTTCCCAGCTGAGCCCTCAGACACCTTGATGCAAAGGCAAAACAGATCTACTATGCCCTGTCCAAATTATTAACCTAAAGAATCTGTGAGCATAAAAAATGGTTGCCATTTACCAAGTTTAGGGTGGTTTGTTACACAGCAATAGATAATTGGAGAAAATGATAAGGGGAAGATCACTACAAGGAGGTAGCAATTGTTCCAAGAACTAATGCTATCAAGCCATGAGGATGTGAAGAAAAAGCTGTCCAAAAAGGGAGAACAGCAAGTACAAGTCCTAAAGCAGGAAGGAACTTGGAGGTACGAGATAAGTCAATCAGATGGCAAAGCCTAGATGATACAGTTTTGTACGCCTTGATGAGCTATTCAGAAATTATCTTTGGTGTACAAGGAAGCCACTGTAATGTTTTAAAAGTAGGACAGTCTTTCAAAGATTCTTTTGGCAGCTGTGTTTCTTGATGTTAAATGAGGAAACTGAACTAAATGCCATGATTCCTTTAGGTCTACCATCCATATACTCAGTGTTTTTCAAATCTAGAACATCCTTAAGCTCTCCACAATACATTTACCTTGTATTTTCACTTATTTGGGTCATCAGAATGACCTCCTCATAACCGAATGCCACCACACAATTTCTGGGTGCATGCATTTACATGTGTGTTTCCCCCATGGAGGTGTAATGAGCAAAGAACACAGAGAAGAGAGAGAGAGAGAGAGAGAGAGAGAGAGAGAGAGAGTGTGTGTGTATGTTGCATTCACACCACATGAGGGCAGAATGAAGCTCCAGTAAGCTGCATAAAGGAAAGTTTTACAGCAGTTCCAACAGGAGGAAATGGCAGAAGAACTGAGTCATCACACCATCCACAGAATAGGCAAGTCAAAATAACAGATCTCTTTCAAAGCAGACAGTACCAAACTCTTGCAGAAAGTTACATTCAAGTAAACATCAGGTAGCATAAAATACTGTTGTTACTCTGTTTTTACTGGTTAGTTTTGATAGTTACATTTAACCTGTAAAATTGCTTTATAGTTTTAAGTTTTATAATTATACATGCTATAATATAAGCATAAGGCATTTATTTCAAATTAGTGGTGTTTGTCTTTAATATCACAATATAATAAAATGCTGTCATATATATGAATATATTATAAATCAGTGACTTTCACATCATATAGTATGACACATGTTATATGCACATTTTCATCAACATTTTATTTTCCTGAGTAAACTTAAGATCCCTATGTAATTATTTTAAGTTAGCATAAACACAAGGTAACTGAGGTGAATTAACAGTAAATAAACAATAGTTAGTTATTTTGAAATAATTCCGTGTTTTAAAGAATAGTCTTCTCCTTCCAACTTGTCTTTACTTGACTAAATCTTTTTCATTCCTCAAAGTCTAATTTAAGTACCATCTCTCTACATGAACATCCCAGGCTACTCCAGCACAAGTTCTTTTCAGTACCTCTGAGCTCCCAGATAATGTCTACGTCATTCCTAGGCATGCTTCCTGACATTGTGCATTCTTGTCACTAAAATGGCTGATGATGAGATGACAATGGTGATGTAGGTGCTGTGATAACAATGGCAGCAGCTATCCTCTACTAAGTGATAATTTACATTCCAAGCAGAAAATTCACTCTCCATGATAATCTCGATCTTTTTTTTTTTAACTCTTTATTGAATTTGTTATAACATTGCTTCTGTTCTATGTTTTTGTGTTTTTTTGTTTTTGGGGGTTTTTTTTTTTGGCTGCAAGGCATGTGGGATCTCAGCTGCCCGACCAAGGATCAAACCCACACCCCGTGCATTGGAAGGCGAAGTTTTAACCACTGGACCACCAGGGAAGTTCCTCCATCTTACAGATAATTATGAAATTTTCTCAAGGCCACAAAAACTACTGGATGAGCTAGAATTCAAAAACTCTGATCTGTTTTGTAACACCAGTGTTAATCAAAGAATGGGCCTTTGAAATAACAGAATCACCGGGGTAAGTTAGACAGAAATTCTCAGGTACCCTAAATTACACTAAAATCTAGGGAAAATGATTTTGAGAATCTATTAACAAGCTTCCCAGGTACATTCTTATATACAATGAAGATTAAGAAACACAATGCACCTGAATAGCACTGGGTGCCTCCATCTAGATTATATTTTTTCAGAATATAAACAATCTTATATAGCTCTCCCTTGTCTAAAGAATATAGACAAAAATAAGCCATTATTTAAATTTTATAGTTTAAAAATATATAATCTAAATTATATAAAATATAATCTATTATTAGATCTAATTACTCTACAAGATAAATTTTATAAAACGTAGTCTCCATTCTATAGGTATATACAGTCTACACTTAGAAAACAATGATAATTTCCATGTTTTCAAGGATTTTTTTTTTAAACATATAGGAGTCTGTTGGTGTTGTTAAGTATAAAGACTGGAGGGGTTGAGTACAGGAAAGGGAACGGATGGTAATGACATAGAAGGCTGATAGGGGAAAGACTATAAAGAAAGGGAAAGAACCAAAAACCTCTTGGGTGGTCCCTGTTGTCTGTCAACCCTCTATTCTGCAGGAGTAGCAAAGGCCAAGCTGGAATGCTCCTACAGCTACAGTGTCTTTTTACTTTTTCTATCTGGCTCTAGAGTTTTATGATTCAGTGAGGTGGGTGGTGAGTTAAACTGCTGTTTTCTATACCAAACATTTGTCTGTGGCCATCAGGATAAATCTGGGAAAGCTCAACTTAACACATGTCTGACCCTGGTCAAGTCATAATTCCTCAAAATACATCTGTAATATTGTGACCTACCAGAAAGGTGTGAAAGGTGTGAAATTTTTATTCTGTAGTATTTTCTTTGTTCTGTTTTGTTTAACCAATGAATCTAAGGCACTACGTCCAAGGTGTTTTAAGACAATTAAATCTCGGCCTTAGGACATTTTATTATATAAGAAAAAAGGAAAGAACCAGTATTTTCAAATCAAACCACCCTTAAATGCCTATTTTATTAGTAACTGCTGAAAATCAGAGCAATTAACACATTTAGTTAATAGAAGACGTCACAAAACCATAATATAGTTGAGAAACATTTCCGGACTCTCTGAATCTACAATGATTACCACCTTAGAGGTAACCAAGGGGTCAAGAAATAAGTGTGCTACATGCAATCCCTATCAAACTACCAATGGCATTCTTCACTGAATTAGAACAAAAAAAATTTTTACAATTTGTATGGAAACACAAAAGACCCAAAATAGCCAAAGCAATTTTGAGAAAGAAAAATGGAGCTAGAGGAATCAGGCTCCCTGACTTCAAACTATACTACAAAGCTACAGTACTCAAGACAGCATGGTCCTGGCACAAAAACAGAAATATAGATCAATGGTACAGGATAGAAAGCCCAGAGATAAACCCACGCATGTATGATCACCTAATTTATGACAAAGGAGGCAAGAACATAAAATGGAGATAAGACAGCCTCTTCAATAAGTGGTGCTTGGGGCTTCCCTGGTGGCGCAGTGGTTGAGAGTCCGCCTGCCGATGCAAGGGACACGGGTTCGTGCCCCGGTCCAGGAAGATCCCACATGCCACGGAGCAGCTGGGCCCGTGAGCCATGGCCGCTGAGCCTGCACGTCCGGAGCCTGTGCTCCGCAACGGGAGAGGACACAACAGTGAGAGGCCCGCTTACCACAAAAAAAAAAAGTGGTGCTGGGAAAACTGGATAGCTACCTGTAAAAGAATGAAATTAGAACACTATCTAACACCATACACAAAAATAAACTCCAAATGGATTAAAGACCTAAATGTAAGACCAGACACTATAAAAGTCTTAGAGGAAAACACAGTAAAGACACTCTTTGACATAAACCACAGCAAGATCTTTTTTGGCCCACCTCCTGCAGTAATGAAAATAAAAACAAAAATAAACAAATGGGACCTAACTCAACTTAAAAGCTTTTGCACAGAAAGGAAACCATAAACAAGAGGAAAAGATAACCTTCAGAATAGGAGAAAATATTTGCAAATGAAGCAACAGACAAAGGATTAATCTCAAAAATATACAAACTTGAGGGTCTGCCTGCTAATGCAGGGGACACAGGTTTGGGCCCTGGTCTGGGAGGATCCCATATGCCGCAGAGCAGCTGGGCCCGTGGCCACAGCTGCTGAGCCTGCATGTCTGGAGCCTGTGCTCCACGGCGGGAGAGGCCGCGATAGTGGGAGGCCCACGCACCGCGATGAGGAGTGGCCCCCACTTGCCACAACCGGGGAAGGCCCTCACACAGAAATGAAGACCCAACACAGCAAAAATAAATAAATTAATAAACTCCTACCCCCAACATCTTAAAAAAAAGGGGGGGGGGGGGGGAAGACCTAAACAGACATTTCTCCGAAGAAGACATAGAGATGACCAAGAGGCACATGAAAAGATGCTCAACATCACTAATTATTAGAGAAATGCAAATCAAAACTACAGTGAGGTATCACCTCACCCTAGTCAGAATGGCCATCATCAAAAAATCTACAAACAATAAATGCTGGAGAGGGTGTGGAGAAAAGGGAACAATTTTGCATTGTTGGTGGGAAGTGATACAGCCACTATGGAGAAAGTATGGAGGCTCCTTAAAAAACTAAAAATAGAACTACCATATGACCCAGCAATCCCACTACTGGGCATACACCCTAAGAAAACCATAATTCAAAAGGACACATGTTCCCCAATGTTCACTGAAGCACTATTTACAATAGGCAGGACATGGAAACAACATAAATGTCCAATGATAGATGAATGGATAAAGAAGATGTGGTACATATAGACAATGGAATATTACTCAGTCATAAAAAGGAACAAAATTGGGTCATTTGTAGAGATGTGGAAGGACCTAGGGTCTGTAATACAGAGTGAAGTAAGCCAGAAAGAGAAAAACAAATATCGTCTATTAACACATATATGTGAAATCTAGAAAAATGGTACAGATGAACCTATTTGTAGGGCAGGAATAGAGATGCAGATGTAGAAAACTGACATATGGACACGGGGTTGGGTGAAGGAGAGAGTGGGACAAATTGGCAGGTTATGTTTGACATAAATACACTACCATGTGTAAAACAGACAGCTAGTGGGAACCTGCTGTATAGCACAGGGAGCTCAGCTTGGTGCTCTGTGACAACCTAGATGGGTGGGATGGGGGTGGGTGGGTGAGAGGGAGGTCCAAGAAGGAGGGGATATAGGTATACATATAGCTGATTCACTTCATTGTGTAGCAGAAACTAACACAACATTGTAAAGCAATTTTACTCCAATAAAAAAAAAAAGGAAGTGTGCTATAGATGACACACTGAGCTTTCATGAGAAAAACAGAAATGCAATGATATGCCAACCCTTAACACTGCTTAACCAGAGGCCCTTTGAACCAAGAACATCATTGAGCATGTTTCTCAAATTTTAACTATGCCAACATTTCAAAGTTTGAAAAAAGGGAACTTTATATAGTGTCCTGATCACATAAACTAAAAGATAAATCACAAGGTGATTCATTGATGAACTGATGAAAACTTGGTAGGTTTTCCAAATATACTCAGCAGGAAATAATGAATCATAATGCAGATTCTCCTTTTTTCAGAGAGTGATATCACAGCCTCTAGAGAAAATACTGATTTTCAGCAGTCGGTATTATAATCCCACCATGGGGTCCCAGCTCGTAACAGAAATAGTCTGTCATATAAAGTCAAAGCTAAAATATTTTGTTATACCTACTCCTTTTTTTTTAAAGAAAAAAGATAAATGATTCTCCTACAAGTTACCATAACATGTTATTTTTTTAAATATCTTTCCCATCTGATTTTGAACTCCTTAAGGGTAGAGAATGTGTCTTTTATCTCCTTTGTTTCATGGAGTACACAGGACAAGGTAATATGCTTGCTGAGTATTCACTAGATTAATAGATGGATGTGAACTGTTCTAGTTTCCAAGGCAGATAGGACATTTAAAACAATTTTAAGTATACTTTATAACTCACCTAGGAACAAAATTATCTGGAAAGGAAATTTTGCATAAAATGAACAAAAAGCATATCCCCCTCCCTTTTTCCAGCATGCGCTATCCTCCTTATCTTGCTATATACTTGTGTGTTTATTGTCTGTCTCCTCACCCCATCCCCTACTAGAATGTAAGCTTAATGAAGGCAAAGATTTGCATGCTTTATTTCAAGGCTATATTCCCAGTGCTCAGAAGATTCCCTGGGACACAGTAAACATTCAGTAAGTGTCTGTCAAGTCCATCTTCAGGGTTCATTAATGGTGTTTTTATTTCTTCTAGCAACATCTTTAGAGCTCTGGCTTTATACCAACAAATAGTAAGTCTTACAGACGTATATGCATGTAATCAAAAATTATTTCATCCCTTATGAAATACTGCTATCTTTGAGTTGTAATATAGCAAGTACCTGGAGAAAGGCATGTTAAAGATAGCAAGCCATCACATCCTCATCTAATCACAAAAAAGGACCCAGAAAAGCAGACGACTACTAAAACTAGTGTAAAACCATAACCTTTAATAACAATTGGTCATCCCTCACGTTAAATATCTCTCATGCAACAGCAAAAACCCGATTCAGCACTGACTTGGAAAATATCACATTACTAACACTATTCCTGTAACTTCTTAAGTTATTTCAGGGAGGTGTCTAACTAGCATCATTCCTATGCAGCAAGAAGAATGGCTAAAATGACAGTCATTACGTTTTAATCTAATTACATTTTAAATGTCTACCTGCTTTGTTCAACTGTAAGTTCCTGGTCTACAGGGTCTGTACCTGTTGCCTTGTTTGTCTCCATCAGTTGCTAATTACTTCATTATTTGTTTACTCACAAAACAAAACAAAACAGAACAAAACCAAAAACCTGTCTCCTGTCAATTAGAACACAATAATCATGAGGGCAGAGAGATGACAGGGCTGAGCACAACAAATAAATATTTGTTGAACTGAATTCAATACAGAGATCAAGATGCCAATAAAATTAATCTTCAATCTGCAACCTTATTTCTAGACAATTCAACTATCATATTAAAGATCCATACCAGGATCTAATAGGAAGGCAATTAAGTAAGCCTCAATCTGTTAGCGTTCTGTTTCAAACCAATATTAAAGCTATGCATAACCAGTTATTGTAATTATGTAAATGAAGGGCTATAAACATTAGGTGGCAGCAGCGGTACACTGTACTATAAACCTGAAATTGATTTTTTATATCCTCATATATAGAAATCTGACCCATAAATGGGGCTACATTTAAATAATCTCACATATAAAATGTGCAAAAGGAACTGAAATACAATAATAAAACATAAAAATAACATCTCTTTGTATCCAGATTTTTCAAATTATTTCTTTAATAACTGAGCAATATCAAAAAGCACTGGCAATTTCCTATAAATGTATTAAAATTTTTGCTTTATACTCGCTCTCTCACAATCTACATCCAAGCAGCCAATTCCTACCTTCAAAATTATATCTACAATATGACCACTTCTCACCATACCAACTGTAGTCCAAGCCACCATCAGCATTCACCTGGATCATTACAACAGCTTCCCCTGCTTCTGTGCTGTGCCCTCCCCATTCCAGCCCCACCCAGCCCCACCCAATCTACTCTCTGCAGGGTAGCTAGAGGGATCCTTTAAACAAGTTAAGTTAGGTCACCCCATTTACTCTGCTCAGAACCCTTCAATGACTTCCCAACTCAGAGGAAGGTCCTACTTTGTCTTCAATACCCTTTGTGAACTGCCCCCCACCACATGCACACCCTACCCCAACTTCACCCCCACTACTCTTCTCCAAGCTCACTCCACTCCAACCATATTCATCCTTCATCAAGTCAACAAGCACTCTCCACCTCAAAGGCCTTTGCATTTGCTGTCCTCTCTTCCTGGTATGCTCTTCTGACAGCCATCCAGTTTTTCCCACACATCTCCTTCAGGTCTCTGCTCAAATGCTACCTTAATCACTGAGACTTTGTATGACCACTCTATTTAAAACAGCAACTGTATCCTAACTACTTCTGTTTTTCTCCATGATACTAATCGGGATCTGACACACTTTATATTTTGTGTTTACTTCTTTACCACCTCCTCTGGAACTTAAAAGCCACAATAACCAACATTTTAGTATGTTTTGGTCACTATTTGGTCCAGTGCCTTAAACAGTACCAGGAGGTAAGTAGTGGCAGTCAAATATTTGTCAGTAAATGACTCCTACTATCAAACAAGCATATAGCAATAATTTTACACCTGTTTCTTACTTAAGACATAAGACTGCATTAAAAGTTCAAGACTACTACTGGTTTATTCACTACTTTTAAGTTCAAGTATGCACAATTCAAGTGTATGTATAAAAATGAAGTGACTTTTTAAAATACATTTTAAAGCAATATGAACTTAAGTCAAATGTGTTAGTGACTTAATATCTTAGAATTATATTTTTGTTAGAATATTATTAAAATATACTGATTAGAATTATATTTTTTAAAAATAAGAACTACTGTTAGTGTCTTTAAATATTAGAATTGCATGTAGCCAAGTTCTTCCACTCAAATCAAACAGGTGAATTCAAAATTGCCTGCTATATTTTCTCGTGTCTACTGACAAGCTTTGTGGGTTCAGACTCTGCTGGCTTCAGAGAGAGAAAGAATTACAGGTTTGCGCTCCACCAAATGACTCTATAATCGGTGCTGATTGCTTAATTCTGAACTACATCAGTAGCCAACCACTGATTATAAAATGCTTAGATTTAGTCTATTTTCTTTACTGTTTACATTCTGTAGAATAAACATTTGAGCAAGAGATAAAAAAGAACCTTAAGGGGCTTCCCTGGTGGCGCAGTGGTTGAGAGTCTGCCTGCCGATGCAGGGGACACGGGTTCGTGCCCCGGTCCAGGAAGATCCCACATGCCGCGGAGCGGCTGGGCCCGTGAGCCATGGCCGCTGAGCCTGCGCTCCACAACGGGAGAGGCCACAACAGTGAGAGGCCCGCGTACCCCAAAAAAAAAAAAAAAAAAAAAAAAAGAACCTTAAGGAATCTTCAAAATATAGTACACCTTTAAAACTCTCACATGTCCTTTGTCAGGATGATCAATATTATAGCTAACCTCCTAAAAAAGTGACTTTGAAAGCATCTAAACTAAACATATATGTGAAAGAGCCATCACTGTCACTTAACTGTAATATGTGGCAACTGCTTTTTTTTCCATATAAGCACACTTGTACATGTTCCAAAGAAAAGGTTATAAAATTGCTTGGGAAAGGTTCTTGTCTTCGTTTTGCTTTGTATTGTTTGGTGGTTGTTCAGAGTAGGGAGGGGGGAGAGGAAGGGTAACAGAGTATGAAGAGAAATTTTAGAATTTAACGAATGTGGAATATTTTTCTTGTTCCTTCGGTGTCAAACTAAACAAGGCCATGTGCTACTTTGCCACAGCAATGTACACAGGAAATTATCATGCCACATCTTATGCACATAACAAATAAATACAACACAAAAGTATTTCCTTGGGCACAAATTAACTACAAAGAAACTATGATGACCAGAGCCATGTAAACTTAGATATAGCCTTCTTTCCTGAAAGTTGGATTAGAAAGATCTCAATTACAAATGGGTTGTGCTCCGAACTTTCGTTTGTAAATCACTAACTTGGAATTCAAAACTTTGTTCTCTCATGGGAGCAGTGTTAAAAAAATATGGCCGTTAGGCTTCCAGCTTGTCCATAACAGCTGATACTACCTTAATTTACACTTCCTCTTAAGAGTTAACTCACCTCCATTACTCTTCTCTGGGATCCCTTTCTTCTAAAAGGTTTTAATTAAATTGTGTATTAATTGACTTTTGTGGTCTAAGCTAGGTATCACCACCATGCTTCCTATATATTGCTATGAAAACAAGCAAACTGAAGGGCAAGGCAAAAAAAGAAGAGTAACTGAGAATACTTTCTGTTCTTCATGTCTCTGGAGAGGCCTAGACCCAGATGAGTTGTTCATGTTCGTCAATGGGATAGATTAAAGTTACAAATCCTAAACTATGTAAATTGAGTATACAAAATGTACTTTCAAGCAAAAAGAAAATCACAGTAATTTGTACCTTTATAAAATTAGGTTATAGATTGGCTAAAAGAGACCACATACATACCCCTCCTTAAAATTCCCAATTATTTAGCTAATGCACAGAACTTAATAAAAGCCAGGTGGCTAGACAGAGCCACAGAATAGGTACATATGCAGCTTATCTTTGTTTGGCTTTTCCTTTGCCCCTGGGTTCCACATGCCACACACTAGCAAGGGTCCTGACTGAACTGAGAAATTCTTGCTATTCCACTGTCCCAAAGGCTTAACTCACCATTTGGAAGTACTCACACCATGATTCCATCTAAAGCAATGTTTGAAAATAAGCTTGCCTGATTCCTAAATCAAACTTAGCAGCAACAAGGCCACATCCTCATCTAGGGTGAGAAAGCAAAGTTGGTGCCCAAGTATTCCCGAAAATTCCCCTATCTCCTGCCCTCCACTGTTCCAAACAGCTTGGCTCCCCTACTGTCCAACCCTAAGTAAGACTGATTTCAGATAGCTTTTCTAAAATTCTGGGTGATTTTGACACTGACATATCTGAGGATCTTTGTCCCAAATCTATTTTCCCACCAAAAAAAATTTTTCTTCCTTTAATGAGAGAGCCTACCCCAAAACATGGAACTTTTGCTCAAAGCATTCTTAATATAAATTCTGCATGCTAATGGTTAATCAATTTGGCTAATATAACTAAAGGCTCACGTACTGTACTTTTCACTATGAATTCATAGCCACTATGAATGTACATCCTCTAAAACTCCAACAACTTCATGGAGAGACTTTTAAAGGATTAACTGAGATAATACCTAAAGGTACCTAAAACAGCGCCTCCAGCAGAGAGTAAATGTTCCTTAAAAGATTATGGTAGTCTGTGCACATAAGCAGTCTGACTGCTGTATGCTAATACATCTAACGGATTTAATTATTTGCTATCTAATAATCAACATCTATGCTACACTGCTTTCAAGGTGCACTTCACAGCATCGCTACAGTGTTTCTGCCGTATGGTTGCTCCACTTAATTCACCCCATACCACTTACAAAGGTAATTACATGTGTCTGTGTATCCAACAAAATCACATTGCAGGGCAAATGACTCTGTTGTCAGGACACTAACTTCATATTGTGACCCCATTACCTTCACATAGCCATTTAAATAAAACTGGCTTATCAAAATCATCTCCTTCTGATCAACAAATTACTATCCATCTGATACCAAATAGGGCAGCCAAACTTCTAGAAGACAAAGTGCTCTTTGGAGGAGATGGAGGGAAGTTTACTTCTTCTATAGCTCCTGGTATATTGTTTGACAAGGCAATGCTAATGTCAACCAAATCAATGACAGGTCTAAATGGCAGATAAAAATTTTCAATTTTTTCTGACACTTAACCTCTATGCACATCAGTATGTTTCCTTTAAGTTACTTATCATAGGCTGAAAAACAACTTGTTGTGCTCTTTGGAGGAGATGGAGGGAAGTTTACTTCTTCTATAGCTCCTGGTATATTGTTTGACAAGGCAATGCTAATGTCAACCAAATCAATGACAGGTCTAAATGGCAGATAAAAATTTTCAATTTTTTCTGACACTTAACCTCTATGCACATCAGTATGTTTCCTTTAAGAGTTACTTATCATAGGCTGAAAAACAACTTGCGATGGATTTCCTAGAGCTGAGTTCCAGGGTAGTTGGATGCTTGGCCTAGCTCATCTTTAAAGGTCCCTTCCAGTCCTGAGATTTTATATTCTCTCCTACTCCTTTACGGTTTTCAAAGTAAATAGCGTATAGTAGTTCCTGAGGAACTGTTTCAGGTACTTTATCAATTAGTCTCAGCCTAATGAGGGAAAATTTAAAAAATCCCCCACACAATAATAACACGTTTGAATAGCATGTTCCAGGTTCTCTGCAATATCTAAACAAATCAACAAATAAGAAAAATTGAATCCTTTCCTTTTTGTGACAAGAAATGTTCAAAAATTGTGCTAGCAATACAATTACAACTGACCCTTGAATAATGCAGGTTAGCAGCAACGACCCTTGGTGCAGTGGAAAATCTGCTTCTATCTGCATCCAGAGTTCCACATTCCTGCATTTCACCAACAGTGCATTGTGTAGTACTGTAGTATATACTATTGGACCTGTGGAGTTCAAACCCTTGTTGTTCAAGGATCAAATGTACTTTAAATTTTGATAAAATCCTCTAAGTGGCCCCAACTCAAGAAGAGTGGCAATGGTACAGATCAAAATATGTCTATTACAACAAAGACAAATACCTCTCAAATATTTGTGGTGTGCCTTTTATGTGCAAGAAGGTATTACTGGAGCTACAACAATAATTATACCCCTGGGCCCATGCCCTCAGAGATGACGAGACATATATCCATTTAACTAATATTCAACAAATATATATATATATGAGTGTGGTTTTTTTTGGCTGCGCAGCATGAGGGACCTTAGTTCCCTGACCAGGGATTGAACCCATGTCCCCTGCAGTGGAAGCACGGAGTCCTAACCATTGGACCACCAGGGAATTCCTCCAACAAATATTTACTTTGCAAAATTTAGGCTTATTTAGACAGCTTGCACTGGTGGGGGGCGGCGGGGGGGGAAGGAGAGTGCTAATCCATGTATCCACTGTCAGGTTCTGGTAAAAATGAAAAAAATAATGTAGTCAATCAAAAACTTACGAGAAATAGCTTTTTTGCTTTTCCTATTACAAATGTAAGGAACAGCCATGTTTCTGAAGCCCTGATATCACTTATTCCACATACTAAAATACAGCACCTTACTTCCATATACTTGTCTAATTTAACAATATTATATTGGATCTATGCATCTAGTTTTCTTCATGGCCTGGGTATACTGCTGACCTTGAAACTTAAGAGAAACACCAGATAGTTATATCTTATCGGACTATTCACATCATGAATAATTTTTATCAGTAGCAATAAAATATAAAACAGAATTGCTTTACTGTTACTGCTATCCTTGCTGGATACAACCACTGTATGGGAAAATATGTCCACACCTATAAACATTCCTGTAGACAACAGACCAATTTCTGGCTTAACAGCAACCTGAAGAAGGCAATCTGGCACTGACAAATCTGCCACAGAAATCTTGATAGCAAGTTATTATTAATACCCTAATGATGGTAACAAAATTTCTCCCTCACTGTATATGAGGATCAGCCTTGTTACTCTGGCACTGAAATAACAGCAACAAAATCAGAGAATGCCCGTGGGGGATGGGGGTGGGATTTGAGGCTAAGATGAGCATAGAAACGCATAAAGATTTAGTCTTGCCCTACAAATTGGGAGAACAGGTTATAGGACAGCCTTTATAGGATGAAAAAGAATGAAATTTTCTTTTCCGATTTTTTTTTAGTCTAATCAGATAAAGACTCAGGTGACAGATGCAAAATCCAAACCTTATTATAAGAATAAGATTCGAAACATAAACGCTAAAGATTTCTTTCTAGGCTTTAAAATAACTCATCCTTAGTATACCAAACTATAATTTTGTTACCTTACAGGTAGAATGATGTGGACTTACACTTTATACAAAGTTTTCAAGTGCTTTTATACAGGGAGCATGTTTTTTTTTTTTTTTTTGGTTTGGTTTTTGGGTTTTTTTTGGCTGCATTGGGTCTTCGTTGCTGCGCACGGGCTTTCTCTAGTTGTGGCGAGCGGGCGCTACTTTTCGTTGTGGTGCGCGGGCTTCTCATCCCGGTGGCTTCTGTTGTTGCGGAGCACGGGCTCTAGGCATGTGGGCTCAGTGGTTACGGCTCATGGGCTCAGTTGCTCCGTGACATGTGGGATCTTCCCCAACCAGGGATCGAACCCATTTCAACCACTGCGCCACCAGGGAAGCCCTGGCAGGCGGATTCTTAACCACTGCGCCACCAGGGAAGTCTGAGAGCATGTGTCAAAAATTTTGTGATCATGAAAAGTAAATTATAAATAAAAATGACTCCTTAATCTAAGAAACTACCCTATTAATATTATTGGTGTTGGATAACAGGAAATTGTTAAATATACTGCTAAAAGATGAATTTTTTTCAAGCTGCTAGGAGTGATTTAGTGTTAAAGTCACTTGTTTACAATCATTCATGCATACATATACACACATGTTCATTTATTTAATTACATGAAAGTTCAGGTGGGGAAGAAAAAAGTATTAAAATAATTCAACTATTTCCTGAATTTCTCACTCTACCAGTACTCAAGTGTCCTCTCTACAATTATATTTTGTTTTTTAAAAAGAACAAATATTAAATGTACTTTTATGGAGCTATGCAATATCTTACATTAAAATTATTTGTGTAATTGTTGTTGGTGAAACTTTATAAATGTGGATTATATTTCTCTCCTGCCTGCAAAGTGAAGAGAGCTAGTGCAGGTAGCTCAAAAAACGAAAAAGAGGGAATAAAGTCTAAAATAAATTTTATGTCAATAGCAAAAAAGTACTTTATATAGTAACCGCCTAGAGATAAAATCAGCAAAGTGATGTGTTCAGTTTTCAATCTATACCAGAAATTTGTCTGCTTGTTTTATGTATACCCACTAACCCGCTTTGCATTTTTAAGCTAAAACCACCCTGCTTTCAAAAATAAATAAATAAAAGTAGCTTCTTTTGATTCTGTTATCTTGGGGAGAGGAGAGTAAAAGGAAGGGGAAGTACTGGAATTTAGGGTACTTTCTGGAGAATGCCAGCCTTGCATTGAGGGCGGGGGGGAAGAACTGGATACAGTGTCCATCTATTCAATCAATACTGACCCTTTCAAATTTTTCACTTGTCTTCAGTTTCCCAACTAAATTTGTTCCTCATTACTGCCTTTGATTCACTCTTCTCACCACTTCTCAGGCTGTCTTATACACAGCTCTGATCATGCGACTTCCTTGTTCAAAAAATTTCACTGCCTAAATAAAGTCCAATGATCTCAGAATTGCACTTTTCTTGCCCCATCTATTTGTCTTTTCTTCCTTCTGTCTATAACATTCCCAACCACTAACCGTTCTCTATTTTACTTTGATCATACCCTATATTCATGCCTTCGCTCATATACTATAGTGACTATACCATGTACCTGTAATAGGTTACCCAGGTTCTGTCTCTGCCTACTACTATGCCATGTTTTTCATACTATTTTCCTCATATAACTCCAAATGGAATTAATTTCTCTCTTTCATGACTTCTCAAGGCATTCTTATATTACAGACCTGCTCACATCTTGCATACACTATAATGAGCTTTGTAAAATAAGTCTTACACCCCAATAGATTATAAGCTTATCAAAAGGAACTGCCTAGAATTCAGCAATCACTTCCTATTTTTAAATATACCCCCCAACAACCCTAAAAAAGAATTCCACATCTTAGTCAATAAATATGTTAGATTCACCTGTGATTCTGTGAAACATGCTTCCATGTTTTCTCTTTTTATTCTCATCTGACAAACAGAGCTAGCTTCATAAAGAAGACGCCAGGCTCTGTCCAACAACTCAAATGGCTTGTGACTGAACAAGAAAGCAACTTGAAGACTGATATCTGGTATTTTTGACAGAAGTTTCTCACAGTTTATCTAAATGCCAATCCTCCACCAATACTTAATCAGACCTTGAAGAACAGGTAATAATTGGGATAAGGCAACAGGGAGATGAAGGAGAGATGGGAGAACAGAGATGACCCAAGCAGAGGAAACAACATGAATAAAGGCACAGAGAGAATTGGCATTGAGAATGGTCTGGCTAGAGAAGAAATGAGTGGAAAATGTTAGGTTCCTTTCAGATGCCCCCACAGAGCCTGGAACTAGTTGGCAATGAAATATATTTGGTAAATGAATGATAAAATGACGTTCAAGGAAAAGGGGCTGGGGGTGGGGGGAGGGAGAAGAAAGGGAAAGACAGACAGAAGGAGAGGGACAGAGAGGTATGACATTTCTTTCATTTTGGCCTCTGATAATTCCATAGTGACATAAATGGATACACTCATTTCCCTCATACTGAATCATGTACAAAAAAAAATCCTTAAGTATATACATTTAATAAATGCACACATGGAGAGATTTGGCTGTCAAAAGAATGGCTCTAACTGTAAAAATCTTTCGAAGACCTAATTGGAATCAGAGCTGACGTAGAGATCGCTGCTATACCAGTATGGCCCTAAGCCAAACCTCCTGTTCTGGCTGACCATGCAGACTGTGTCATTGGACATTAACTTCACACAACATGCAACAAGCCACCAAGTATCTAGTCCTCTTGTGTCTGCCTAAGGCCAGATTCTACCTTCACTTACAGTAGAGTAGATTGCCAACATACTCAAAATATTACAACAAAGTCTTGGAAAGAAATCCAAGAAGACAAAAAAATGTCATTTCTGCTCTTCTTATTAACATCTAGATATTGTCATCATTTAGTAAACCAAATTTCTATAATGAATAAGATGAGAAAGCCTTAATTCACCAGGCTGGCATTCCAAATCTCCCAAGTATCCATCCTGGTCTCATCTTCTATTGCTCCCTTGAATGCACCTCTATTCTCCAGCTAAATTCCACTGGCTGCTCCCTGAAGGAGCTCCACTGACACTCAGAATCATCTGTTATTTCTCTGACCCTCCCACAGAACTCAAGCACACTGCTCTTACATCTGGCATTTCCTAACTTTTACAGTTATCTGTATAGGATTCTAAAGCTGGGAAGATAGTGAAAACTTACCTTATTAATGGGTACTCTAGAATAATGCAAAAAATATAAGCTTTGGAATTAGATAGATCTTGATTTGAAACCCAGATCCGCTGATTCTTGGTTGTATAGTCTTAGGCCATTTATTTCTCTCAATCTAAGTTTCTTTTTCTGTAAATGCAATCTATACTGTATCAGTACCAGTTATTCAAGGAATTAGAGCTAGTGTATGTAAAGCATCTGGCACTATACTAGGCACATACTAAGACCTAATACATGGTAGTTATTATTGTCATTCAGCATTGTATACCCCTCAACTCAACTCCCCACAGGTCCATCACATCACCTTACTATTAAAAAAGAAAGAAAGAAAGAAAGAGAGAGAGAGAAAACTAAAATAACAGAGAAGAAACTGGGCCCACAATTTAAATTTCATCTTAACCAGGCTTGCTGCCACCAGAATCACTTGTGTGTGTGGGGGTGCTGTTTAGTTATAACATTGTTATTCAAAAGAAATATATATAAGAGGTCTTCATGAAGAAGCCAGTTTTTACATATAATTGGTTAAGAGATCAGAGATGTCTTAAGTTACTACAGAAATGTCAGAACTGTTAAATGCTTTAAGCGAAAATGTTTCTTCACATTCTATCTTTAAATTGCTTCTTCGATGAAAAAGAAAATTATTTTAAAAGGTATCATGAAGAGACTCCATTAGCAAGGGGTTAGGACAGAGATTTAACAATAAATATATACAGTGGAATTCCTTTCTTGCACTGATTTTGGAATAGAACAGTGAAACTATATTATACACTGCCTGTAGGAAAATGTGGGTGTGATGCATCCCATGGAGTAGCTGAACCTGAGCAACAGGAAGCCAATTACAACAGACCTAACTGCAGGAACAAATCTACAGCAAGTTTCAGAAAATCAGAATTAACCATAATGTCAGAAAGTAAAATGCTTTCTGCCTACAATGGCTATGGAAACGGTGCAAACCAATGTATGTTGATTGTTAACATTCCCAAAGGTGATGGTAAGTACAAAAACACAGGGAAGCAAAAGGTAATGTAGGTCTTTTAGAAAGACATTTCCTAAATCTAAAAATTAGGTAATTCCTAAACTTGAAAGACAGTAAAATACATTAACACTCAACTTCTACTCCCTATGCTTTCTCACCTCTATACTTCTGTTTATCTTCTTCAGTTTGTCCAAGATGCCTGAATGCCAAACTCTGCTTGTCTGGACCACTCAAATACCATCTCTTCCTGCTCCCCTCCCTCCCTTCACAATCTCTTCAGCATTTTCACTTACCCTGACTTGTGTACTTTCATGCTCCATATTATATGGAAACATCTTTTGTTTCATTCCCCCAATGGATTACAAACTCCCTGTCGACAGAATGTTCTTATAAAGCCCCAAAAGAGTTGTGAAAGAGTAAATATTCAGTAAATGTTTGCTGAATGAAAGGAAAGTAACAAGTAATTTTTGCAAAGTCTGAAATTATTTTTAGCATAATTATGTTCTAGCATAATTGTATTACTGTTCCATATCTAAACAAACTTTAATAGCAACAATGGTCCATGTCCTGCTAACTTACAGGAGGTAATAAAAAGATAGTATTTTGTGGATTTTTTTGGGGGGGTGTGGAAATAGGTGATGAAAGTATCAAATTTTGTCTGCAGTTAAAGTTGCTTCAACTTCCAGCACATGTCTACTACTCAAAGAATGCAAGCCACGATTTAGTAACATTTTATACAACACCTTGGGGGCTTCCTACACACTTGCCCTCCGCTCCCCACTTCCTTTGCACCCGGGCCTCAGAAAGCAAAAGGAGATGGTGGGTAAGAATCTGGAGTCACAAGACCCAGTCTTTGCAAAAACCCAATGGTATGGGGAAACAGGAGCAGGATGGGGGGAGAGCTGTTCAACAATCAAAAACAAATCTAAGAGAAATAACTAAATAAAATGTGTGAACAGTGCAGTGTGGTTATAAGAATACAACCTTTTTAAAAAAAAGAATTATAATGAAATAATTTATAGAACTTGTTTTAAAACTTTCAAGAAAAAAAATGATGAAGCAAATATGGCAAAACAGTATTAACTTTTAAATAGAGATGAAATGTATGTGAGGTATTCAATATAATATTCTATCTAGCTTTTCATATATTTCAAATTTTTCATAATAAAATTTAAAAAGATTAAAAAAAATATTGAGCTGTGAGACGTGAATTCCAGTCCCAGCTAGGGCAGGTACTGATAGACACAGACAAGTAAACTAAACCTCTGTGAGTCTTAGTTCTTCATTTGTTAAAAAATGACAATCATACAATGCTCAGATTAAATACAAATTAATACAAAGCTTCCAGGATTAAATCAGTATGTAACATAATGAGGGTGGTGACATCACACAGTAATTACACCATATGTGTTAGCTATTATTACTACTATTCCTGCTGGAAGGTGGAATAACCTGGTTAAACAGTTGTATCTTCCCACTGTATACAGAACTTACTGCTGATGGCAGAGGGGGTACCTAGAGGAAAAGATCAAGCCCCTTTCTCTGGTCCAGTATTTGTAAAGAAACTACAGTGGCAGCTAAAAGCCACAAAATAAAACAAAGAAAGGAAGAAGCTAAAGGGCCACCTCCATCAGCAAGAGAATGCAGAGCTTACTTTTGTGACTGACAGCTGCCACAAATCCCCACTGCCACGACCTCCACCTCCACAAACAAGTAACAGAGAACTAGAAGCAATCAAGTTTTTTTAACAGCAAGAATGTGATCTGTCAACAACAAAAATCAGTTGTTACTTGTACAATAAAGAATTAAAGGTAAGAGTTGTGTACACTTAAAGGCTGAGAGCAAGTTAAATTCACTCTCTTACAAGAAATGATCATCAGTATTCCAATGGCACCTGCACACGGGAAGCAGATGATTTATCTTCTCTCAAAAGAAACAGACCAGACACATCTGCTTCTACTTCAACCCATTCCCCTTACAGCAGAAAATTTTTGTAACCGAACAGAAAAACCTTCTAACTTAAATATGCAAAGACTATACTTAGCTTAATTCTTCCTTTTGTGCTTAGAATATATTTGCCCACGAGCAGGCTGAAGACTTACACCACAGCCTCACAGGTTCTTCCCTTCCCCAAACTGACAACATTCAGATAAAAAGGAAACAACCCTTTCATTAAAAATAGAAAATAGAAAACACCCTAATACATATCAATGTCAGTGAAAGGAAAACTAATGAATAGTAGACATAACAGCAACAAGAAGAAAAGTCATTACTGCCTGGAGCACTGTTCTTGTGGCAGTAGCAGAAATAGTGATGATATTCACATTAACAGCTTATGCTTAGTTTTCTATGAACTAAGTGCTGTGCTAAGTGATTTCCATGTGTTAACTCATATAATCCTTGAATTCAATGAACTATTATGACTCTAATTCCCCACTTTGCAAATGAAGAAAATTAAATTTAGTAGTTTGCCAAAGGTCATACAGCTAGCATCCAGGAGAGATGGGACTTGAACCTGAGTCTAACGCCAAGCCCATGCTGTTAATTACTGAACTTCACAGCCTCTAAAGAATGGATCCCTACAGCTTCCATGAGCCTGGAGCTACGACTCTGTTATTGCCAAGGCCAATTAGGGGCACTGACAATGATAAACCACAATCATCTTGCCACCTCCCAATTAAAAAAAAAAAATGTTAAAAGCTAATTCTAGTAAGTATACTTTTTAAAAGTTCTACTGTTTTTTTAGAATTAGTTCCATGCAAGACACTTATTTTTCCCACGTTGTGAGTTCAAACTCATCTTATTCAGAAACTTCTGTTTACAATGCTTCGTTCTCTCAGGGTTTCAGACAATTAAAGTGTTAATGTACTTAAGAATGGAAATTTTGCGGCAATGATTCAGAGAGGCACTAGTAATTCAATAAAATAACATGTAAAGTACATGTTAGCATAACATAACACACTCAACTTTTACTTTTTAAAACCTATTAAAAGAGACAGATATTTAATCCCATCCATAGAAAATACTCAAATTTTAAAAGTAATATTAAAAAAATACTCTTTATAAAAATTTAAAAATACTTTTTCAGGCTCTGAATACTTCCAAATCCCATATTTATTTTAAATTAATAAAATTTAATGAAGGAAAGCCAATGAGGTAGATAAAGCAAATATGCCACAGTTCAGTCACAATATGTGCATTTCATATTTGCTCATGAAAAATGTTCACAGCCTGAAGTAGGACAGGCCTTTTGATCTGAGCCTATTAGGGCAGTGCTGGGGTTCACTTAACTGTTGGGAGTAGCATTTTGCCAAACACTGTCTTAAATAAGCGTCTGGTTCATACTTATCTATAACCAAGATTTAAAAAACCAAACTTGAAACTGTTGACATATTAGGTATTCTTTACTGATTCTATTCATAGAATTTTTTTGTCCTCCAAAACACAAAAACATAAATATATTGATTCTTGTTTCCAAGTATTCATTTTTCATTTTAATAATCAAAGATATGTAAGCATACCCATCAATTTTTGACTATATACTATATATTTTAATGATTAAAAAGCAAGGTAGTAAGTAGAATTTAAAATACTATTTCCATTATTGTATATATAAATTTATACTCCAATTAATTTTTTACTCAACTCAATAGAGGAAAAATGTCTGCACATCAATTATTTCCATGTTTCTACAAACAATTCACTCTAGAACTTTTTTTGTTTTTTGGGGTTTTTTTGGCGGTACGCGGGCCTCTCACTGCTGTGGCTTCTCCCGTTGCAGAGCACAGGCTCCGGACGCGCAGGCTCAGCAGCCATGGCTCACGGGCCCAGACGCTCCGCGGCATGTGAGATCCTCCCGGACCGGGGCACGAACCCGTGTCCCCTGCATCGGCAGGCGGACTCTCAACCACTGCGCCACCAGGGAAGCCCTTTAGAATGTTTTTTCTTAAACCTTTTATTCCGCCTAAGAATTTTTCTTAATTCTTTTATTGTAAACAATTGTCATGATTTTATTTCTCAAAAAAAAAAAGTGAAATCTCTTAAGTCTGTATTACTATTAGCAATATGTTAAGGTTCGAGTACACTGACTTCAGTTTTAGTTTTGCAATGGTCCTAAATATCTGTCCAGCTGTATGATCAACATTCTCCAGCAAAAATAAGTTATAACTCATAACTTTTCACTGAAGTATATACTATACATAACACGAGTACATCCATTAAGATGCCATTTTTTACTCCAAATTAACTAATGAAAGAATACTGAATTAAAGGTGGCAAACTATAAATGTGAAGCATATCCAATGCCTAAGAAAAGGCTTTAATAGTCCAAAATTAAGTTCAGTACATCTGAGGGGAGAAAAGTGATGTTCATTCCAAATCAAACATCAGCGGTAAGTTAAGGAACAGATGCTGCACCCTGCAAGTCAGGTTTCCAAGTACCAACCTCCCCCTTAGCCCACCAATATCAAAGCGTCAAAAGTATAAACAACAATTATAGGTGTATGTATGCTGAAGCAATAGGTAAAGTTAAGTCAGATTTGGTGTTATTTAAACCAATGCATGATATTAACTCTGAGAATCTGAAAGAAAGAGAAATAGAGTATGTTCATAAAAGATTCAGCACTTGCAAATACAAGGAAACACAACACCAACAAAACGGCAGACATAAATTAGAGATGAAATGGAGTAAGGAGAAGAGATAAGGAACCAAAATTACTGCTCATGTGACTAGCATTTTGATAATGTTGATAATGGTTAAAAGATATTGGATATTATCTCATTTATTAATTTCTATAACCCTATGAGGTAAATACCATTAATATCCCCATATTACAGATGAGGACACATAAAGCTAAAGTAACATTTCCAAAATCACATGGCTAGTGAGTGGTTCATTTGGCTTTAAATGTTTTTCTATTCTGTAACAAACCCAGAAATTTAGAACAAATGGTTTCTGTCAACCATCAAACAACAGTTCTTAACATCTTATTTCTCTCTGGAAACCAAAAAACACATTCAATTTCACCTTCCTTCAACAACAACAACAAAACCCACAACCACAACTTTCTAGGAAAGGATTTTCTTTATTGAGTTTTCTTTGAGTTTTAAAAGAAGGGCAACATTAAGAGTTGAAGATCTACAGTATTCAGTTTCTTAAAAAATAATAAATAAATGAATTCTCTTTCCTGCATCATCGAATACAATAAGGTCATAGTAGGGGCTCTGAGATTTTATGTCCAACAAATGAAGGTCCCAATCTAAAGCTTATGTAGACATTACAAAAACCGTTTCAATGGTAAGCGTTTATTTTAGTACTGGCTGTCTGCCCAGAGAATACCCGAATACGTTTTAACGAAGTGGACAGAAAACAAAGTGGGATAGATTTGAACTCCACTTTAAATCTACTAAGGTCTACATAACACCACAATTTCCTCTCATTACTTTTACATATAATTAGACTTGGGAAGTGAATAGGTAATTTTTTTACATCCAGTAATTCATATCTGATCACTTTAACTTACAGTTCACATTCTTATATATTTTAAAGTTATATTTCAATTGAATTTTGGAGATTTAAGGAAAAAAGCACTAAACCACCAAAACTGATATCTTGTTTTGTAAGGTAACATCTGTGAAAAGGATATAATATTAAAAGAACATACATGGGTTTATTTAACTGTCTGGAAAGAATTAGAAAGGTTGCACTGTGTTTGTGAAAACATATAAATATATAAAGTTATCTACAGATCATATGTGCAGCATCTATACATTCAATTTCATAATAACAGCTTCTCTTGCTTTTTAAATTAAATCTTGAACTTTATGCTAAACAATTCTCAAGAGGAAAGAATTATAAATGTGCAACATCCTGTTCTTTATTTCAAAGTGTCAGTGTGAAATAATGAAGAGCTAATGTGGTCCTAACGATTACTGTACGTTTCATTAAAATTTCATCTTTGTCCCATTTAAGGACTCACTACATGCTTCTGGCCATATGGAGTCAGTTATGCAGACCCTGTGATTTCTTCTCCATAAACATTACTTCACTACTTGCACAGCAACAAAAATAACATAAACTAAGAAATAATTTATACCATTTTTATAGCTGAGTTTTCCAATGATTCCCTTACAATTCAAATCATCAACATATCATCAGGTCAAATTTCATTACAATGAAATCAAGAGAAATTTCAAATTTTTCACAAAGGAATATAGAAGTCCCAAATAAGTATTCATTAACTTACAGTTTTTAAAAAAATGATTTTAAGCAATAGGGTTTAACTGTTATGATGTATATGAACATACATTTCAATGCTACTGAATGAAACAACCTAGTCAACATGAAACAGTTAATGTGAACCATGAAAGCATCACAGTGGTGACCAACTCTTATTCTTCCAAAGGTCTGAAAGCACTGCAATAGCCACCCCAGAAGCACTATGGTATAGCAGGAAACAGCAAGAGCAAAGCGATGGGAACCAAGATCCTCCTCTCCTACTACCTGCTATGGAACTGGACAAGTCACTTAGTCCCCTGGGCCTTGGCTCTCATCTGTAGGAGGAAACTGAACTAGAAATTTAGTTGGCAGACTTTTAAAGGAGAATCCTGGCTACAATTATGCCCCCAGAATAAAACAGATAAAAGTAGACCTGCACTGAACTCTCTCCAGCAGCAGCTCCTGAAGCGGTACCGAGCAAGCACCTAGGGCCTCAGTAGAGTGCAACCAGAAATCTGGGGGTTTGAAAATACTTATTACTACTCAAACAGCTTCCAGCACTTAACTCCCAGATGCTATGTACTGAGATTAAATTAACACAAACACAATGCATTGCCACTCCCAAAAATATCAATCAGAAACTGGATAAAGCAATTACATGCAATAAATATTTACTGAATTATCTACCAGACACTAGATCTTGAGGATTAATGGCAAATAAGACATAGTCCCTCCCTTAAAATAAGCCTCCCTTAAAAAGCTACAGGAGACACAGGTACAACCAATTACAACGCAAACAAGCAAAAGCTATTGTGGGAGTAGCAGAAAATGCTACTAAGACACATAGGAGGGGCAGCTTATTCAAATTGGAGGTGTCAGGAAAGGCTTGCCAGAAAAAATTACATCTAAGCTAACAAATGAAATACATACTGAAGCTATATATGCCATATATGTCATAAATTACAGTGTTCTAACTTGAGTGAATTCACTCACTTTTCTAACCACTCCTCGCAAGTCTCCCCCTTACTCCCCACACATTCTAACCTACTCATTTTTTTTTTTAATAAAGTTGTTTTATTTATTTATTTTTGGCTGCGTTGGGTCTTCGTTGCTGTGTACAGGCTTTCTCTAGCTGCAGCAAGCGGGGGCTACTCTTCGTTGCGGTGCACGGGCTTCTCATTGCAGTGGCTTCTCGTTGCAGAGCAAGGGCTACAGGCACGCGGGCTTCAGTAGTTGTGGCACGTGGGCTCAGCAGTTGTGGCTTGCAGCTCTAGAGCACAGCCTCAGTAGTTGTGGCACACAGGCTTAGCTGCTGCGCGGCATGTGGGATCTTCCTGGACCAGGGCTTGAACCCGTGTCCCCTGCATTGGCAGGCAGATTCTTAACCACCGTGCCACCAGGGAAGTCCCTAACCTACTCACTTTTATTCTACTGTTCTCAGTAAAACTGACAACGGGTACGTCCATGTGAGTATCTCATTTAAGAAAAATACTACGCTTTCAAGAGTGAGCGCTATATGGAAATATCCACATGGGTGTGAGTTAATACCAGAGGGCTACAGAGGAGTAAGGCTGCATGGTTATTGATATAAAATTCATCCATGCATTTCAACTGAGGGTAAGGGCTACTTTATGCTCAGTATATTCTTAAGGTCCAAAGATATTTTAAATGTTTCAATGTTGTCACATGTCTCAACCCAAAAGAGAAATTAATTGTTTTGAGAAGATCTGAGGATATATATATATTAACTATATTAACTATATATATATAAACTATATACATTACATATTAATTATATATATAAAATATATATTAACTATGAGATTTTTTCAGAACCAATAAAATTTTATGTCTCCAAATAACCCTATGATGGAAGTAGTATACTTTGATTAATTTGCTATCTTTTTTTTTTTTGGCGGTACGCAGGCCTCTCACTGTTGTGGCCTCTCCCGTTGCGGAGCACAGGCTCCGGACGCGCAGGCTCAGCGGCCATGGCTCACGGGTCCCGACGCTCCTCGGCATGTGGGATCTTCCTGGACCGGAGCACGAACCCGTGTCCCCTGCATCGGCAGGCAGACTCTCAACCACTGCACCACAAGGGAAGCCCTAATTTGCTATCGTGACCTTCAATTTTTATATTTAATTCCTTATAAATTATAGTTTGGGGGCAAGTGATTTTTACCCATTTTTCTCTTTTACTACATCTTAACATTTTAGTTGATGAAAAAATTCAAGTTCAACTGGCCATTAAAGTCCTACTAAATCAAGACATTTTCAATGCAAAATACAACATTTTACAACTCTCAAATAGTAACAAATATGAACAAAGCTGCTTAATATACTTGGGGAAAAACAAAAACCCACAAAGCTTTAGGTATAATAGAAGACAACCAAAGCAGGTATTTACTTAAAATCAATAAGCTTATTACCATATCACCCTTAATAATGAAAAATATATATCAAGTCCAAGATACTCATTAACTACACCTCTCTTTATATAATAAAAACTTGTAAATAACTGCATTGTACATAAGATGAATAATTTTAAAATGTACATGGAAAGGGTTTTTAAAAGATTCATAGTAAAGGTCTTCTAAATAGAAAAGTACACACATATCACACATAATATCTGTTTAGAGATAAATTAACCTGAAATTGAGTTTTTAAAAATTTTATAAAACAGACTAATATAAACTGACTTTCCAGTAATATTTTCAAATTGCTAAGCCTTTTATAGTAATCAAACTCAGAATAATGTATTTTCAATGCTCTAATATCAAAAGAACAAAATAATGAGTTTTTTAAATCACTGAATGCATCACATGACAGAAGAAGTAAAATTGAAAATCTTGGGGAAAGGGGGAAAACACATTAAGTTGCAAAGGCAAGATGGCCTATGTAATATTTATCATAAAATTTTACATCTTAAAAAAAATACAGGTCCACTCACAGATTCATAAGTTATACTGGGTTCAAATGCTGTGGGTTTGCTTACCCCACAGGTACTAACTTGCTGCTCTTCAAACATAATCTCTGATCCTATCCATGTCATTCTTTTCCCATCAGTACTGTGTGCCAAGGCACTGTGAACATGCGCATCAAGAAAAAAAAATTAAATCGTTCCTCCCCACAGTTTTACCTTTATTACTTCAGATTGCCATAAAAAAGTATTCAACACTCTCAGATCATTCACTCATGAGCTGAACCCACCTGTCTATAAACAAGTCAATTTACTCAACCAAAATCCTATGTATACAAAAGGAAAAAATCCAACAACAAAAAGGAGACTTAGGGCTTCCCTGGTGGCGCAATGGTTGGGAGTCCGCCTGACGATGCAGGGGACGTGGGTTCACGCCCCACTCCGGGAGGATGCCACATGCCGCAAAGCGGCTGGGCTCGTGAGCCATGGCCACTGGGCCAGCGCGTATGGAGCCTGTGCTCCGCAACGGGACAGGCCACAGCAGTGAGAGGCCCGCGTACAGGAAACAAACAAAAAAAGGAGACATAAGGGACTTCCCGAGTGGCACAGTGGTTAAGAATCTGCCTGCCAATGCAGGGGACAAGGGTTCGATCCCTGGTCTGGGAAGTGCCCACATGCCAAGCAACTAAGCCCGTGCACCACAACTACTGACCCGGTGCTCTAGAGCCCGCAAGCCACAACTACTGAGCCTGCGCGCCACAGCTACCGAAGGCCACACATCTAGAGCCCATGCTCCGCAACAAGAGAAGCCACCGCAATGATAAGCGTGCGCACCGCAACTAAGATAGCCCTGCTCGCTACAACTAGAGAAAGCCCATGCACAGAAACAAAGACCCAAGCAGCCAAAAATAAATTAAATAAATAAATTTATTAAAAGAACAAAAAGGAGACTTAGGAACAGAGCAATAAAACATGAAGGAGAAACACTTATTGTTTATTTAAAACAGAAGCTGTGGGCTTCCCTGGTGGCGCAGTGGTTGAGAGTCCACCTACCGATGCAGGGGACACGGATTCATGCCCTGGTCCTGGAAGATCCCACATGCCGTGGAGCGGCTGGGCCCGTGAGCCATGGCCGCTGAGCCTGCGCGTCCGGAGCCTGTGCTCCGCAATGGGAGAGGCCACAACAGTGAGAGGCCCACATACCGAAAAAAAAAATAATAATAATATTAAAATAAATAAAAATAAAATAAAGTAAAACAGAAGCTGCTGCAGCTGCAAGGAACCTCTTCTGTAATGAGTCCCTACATAATTATGGTTTTCTCAGGGTATATGCCCAGTAGTGGGATTGCTGGGTCGTATGGTAGTTCTATTTTTAGTTTTTTAAGAAACCTCCATACTGTTCTCCATAGTGGCTGTATCAATTTACATTGCCACCAACAGCGCAAGAGGGTTCCCTTTTCTCCACACCCTCTCCAGCATTTATTGTTTGTATTGTATTGTTTGTACTTTTTGATGATGGCCGTTCTGACCAGTGTGAGATGACATCTCATTGTAGTTTTGATTTGCATTTCTCTAATGATTAATGATGCTGAGCATTCTTTCATGTGTTTGTTGGCAATCTGTATATCTTCTTTGGAGAAATGACTATTTAGGTCTTCTGCCCATCTTTGTATTGGGTTGTTTGTTTTTATGTTAGTGTTTGTTTTTTGTTATTGTTTTTTTGCATGAGCTGCTTGTAAATGTTGGAGATTAATCCTTTGTCAGCTGCTTCATTTGCCAATATTTTCTCCCATTCTGAGGGTTGTCTTTTGGTCTTGTTTATGGTTTTCTTTGCTGTGCAAAAGCTTTTAAGTTTCATTAGGTCCCATTTATTTTTGTTTCTATTTCCATTTCTCTAGGAGGTGAGTCCCTAAATTTTAAAACACACACTTTGAACAGACGGCTATTTGGCTAAAAAGGCTTCAGGCATTATCTCCCACTCTCACTCACATCTGCCAAAGAAGAGGACACTAGTTTTCTGCTACAGCTTCAGTATAGATATCACTGACAATATTACACTCAGGACCACAGATTAATGATAAATAACTGCTACCTACCATAATTTACATCTGTAAGAGTGTTGCTAGTTTCAAAGACAAAGCAAGAAGCAAAATTTAAAGCCTAGGTAAAGAATTAATGCCTTAAATGTAGGCTATAGCTAACACACAATTCAAAGACAACTCTGTACTAATAAATATTTCAAGTTATGGTCACTTTTAGTCATTTGTTTATATCAGAAGTTTACACTGCCAAAGTAATAACTAGCAGAAAGTGTAGCTAGGGGCTCCCCTGGTGGCACAGTGGTTAAGAATCCGCCTGCCAATGCAGGGGACACGGGTTCGAGCCCTGGTCCGGGAAGATCCCACATGCTGTGGAGCAACTAAGCCCGTGCGCCACAACTACTGAGCCTGCGCTCTAGAGCCCGCGAGCCACAACTACTGAAGACCGCGTGCCGCAACTACTGAAGCCAGCGTGCCTAGAGCCCGTGCTCCGCAACAAGAGAAGCCACCGCAATGAGAAGCCTGCACACCACAAGGAAGAGTAGCCCCTGCTCACCGAAACTAGAGAAAGCCCGCACGCAGCAACGAAGACCCAATGCAGCCAAAAATAAATAAATAAAATAAATAAATTTACTTTAAAAAAAAAAGTGTAGCTGGAGTAAGGATCACCTTATACTCATATAATTACATTTTTAAGTCAGTCTTCCAAAAGCACATTACAAGACATGCTTATGAATACTAGCCTTCGTATACCTGCTTTTGGATTATGATTCTGTGCTAATAATCTAAAGAAACAAGCAGTCTTCTGCCCTGGTGCTGCAGTAAAACGCTGGGATAAATAACATCCAGACTCCTAACACAAAAACATACTAGACTCTGACTCTGAAAAAAGGCTTAAAACTATTTAAAAAAAAAAAGGCACCATCGTTTCTTTGGACGACTACAAGAGCTTCCCAGAATGCCCATGCCCCCTTTTGGCCACATCCACTTCTGCCCACCTTGCACACTAAAGCCTGCCAAAGTCACACCATTCCTGTCTCAATCCTCATCTGTACACATTCCCCCAGCTCCCCCACCCCCAATTCCTGCTTAAAATATGTGACATGGATTCTCCTTGTTCTTAGGATAAGTCTTTATCATGTCTGGAAATCTATTTTTAGCCTGTCTCTGCCTACTCTAACCCCCACTGACACTCAGATCTGCCTCATCTGATAACACACTCCCAGTCAGTCTCTCTGCTAGAACCACACTGGTCTTCTTTCATTCCTGCAATACACCAAGCTTCCTGCCACCAAGGGCTGCTGTCTTACCTGCCACAGAAATACTGTCACTCCTTTCTTCATCTACTTCAAGTCTATTCTACTTTCACATCTCAGTTCAAACACCACTTTCTCAGATAATTAATTTTCTTTTACTAAGTCCCATACTATCTACATAGCACCATACAGTTCACAATTCCTGTACTTAACTTAGGTGCAATTGTTTTCATTTATTTATGTGACTTTATTAATGCCTCCCCTTCCCCCACAGTCTAAATTCAAAGATTGCCAAGTCCAAGTTTGTACCCACCACTATAAGGCCTAGTGCTTACAGCACAGTGACTGGTACAAACTGAGCAATTAATAAATATCTGTTGAACGAATGAGTTAAGAGGGGGGATTAAAAAATCAATATACATCTTTCAGTAGGAAAATTTATTACCACATTTTCAGCTGCAATCTCACAACAATTTATTTTTACTGAATTGGAAATTTGTGAAAAGTACCCTTTAGAGAACAAATTTTTCATGCTTTGACTTCAAGCATGAAGATAAAATTCTTCATACATAACCCCATGAATTTACATCACAAAAATAATAGGCTATTCTAGAATTAAATCTTTAAAAACCAGACTGTGCTTTAGAGACACAAAGGATTAAAGATGAGTTTATAAAAATAAAGAAATGGATAGGAGAAGGAATTGAAAAAAAAAAAACAACTCAGAAAGTAAAGCAACTTCCTGAAGGGAATAAAATGGTTTACAGAAAAGAATATATTTTAATTCACTGTTAAAATAAAAAGATACTAGAAATTGTTGGCAAGAAAAGATTAATATGATTTTTTTATACATAAAAGAATCCCCTGGGACTTTCCCTGGTGGCACAGTGGTTAAGAATCCGCCTGCCAATTCAGGGGACACGGGTTCGAGCCCTGGTCCGGGAAGATCCCACATGCCGCAGGGCAACTAGGCCTGTGCACCACAACTACCGAGCCAGCGCTCTAGAGCCCGTGAGCCACAACTACTGAAGCATGTGCGCCTAGACCCTGTGCTCTGCAACATGAGAAGCCATCACAATGAGAAGCCCGCGCACCGCAACAAAGAGTAGCCCCCCTTCGCCACAACTAGAGAAAGCCCGCGCAGCAACGAAGACGTAACACAGCCAAAAATAAATAATTTTTTTTAAAAAAATGGATCCCCTAAATGAAGGCAGATTAAACAACTGATTTTTTTTTAAATTGGGAAGATGCAGATTAGATGCAAGCCTGTTAAGGATGTAATACTTTATTATAAAAGTGTCATAATCAACAGCCCAGCATATATTACGTGTAACATTCATTTTTCCTTGTTAGAGTTATATTGACTTAACGTGGAGGTTTAATTTTTCCGCATAATATTTACACTTCTAAAAATCTCATTCTCTAAGTAAAGGCCATCACAAGTACTTCTTTTATGTAGAGGTCACTATGAAGTGTCAAGAGATCAATTCATCATATTACGTGTATTCCCTTATGACACAATTTACTAGAGACCCGAATACACAATGTCAAACAGTAACCATTTAAACCTAGCTACCTTAAAAAAGACTGCGCTACTGTCATGTAGATATCCCATTGTGTTCTTTCCTCACCTAGATTTTTATTTTCTTGACTTCCTTATTCATTATTGCTTCATTGTTAACATTTCCTTTTGATGTGTATTGATCATGCTAATAGCTATAATACTGCTTTTTGTGCCTGAAACGGACTTGTGTTTTGTAAAAATTCATATGAACTGACAAACAAGTTTGTTTAATGATGTTTATTCAAAGGAAGAACACTTTCTAAGACATTTTCACATTTAAAACATTCAAGATAAAATATATGTTAGATTTTTTTTTTAAAGCGTAACTCAGAGAATCTTTTAACGCTTTATAACAAATTTACCACATGTAATTTTCATAGACCACCTAAGGCGTACCAAGTCTATCACCAACACCTGTTAAGCCAACCTAATCTTGTGCTACCCACCTGTCAGGAGTACAAAATAGCGAGCCTTATGTGACTGTAGTTCTCGAAGTTCAAAATGAAGAACTTGTTATTCCTATATATAAAATCCTAAATGTGACAAAGATTCAACTAAATTAGTCATGAGAACAAATAAGAGAACTAAACAAAAGGAACACACTTCTTTAACTGCTAGAATAGTACCTGGTGCTTAATAAACATTTCCTAAGTGAATGAACAAATAAATGGCACAAATCTTTGTGATGAGAAGCTATTAGGCTCCTTCCCCACTTCTTCCCTGGACTCTAACCAGAAGGAAGGTGAGAAAACTAAACCTGTCTTACATAGCCTACAGAATCCAACTAATTCTACATGTACAACTATTTAATCCTGCCAGATACTTCTTGGAAGTCTCCCTGTTTTATAAACTACCATGATCCGAGATGCAAACTAAAATTAGAATCTTCTTCTTCAACATTCCTGAAAAGACAGTCTTCTGTTTAAACAATTCCAACAATGATTGTATGAGGGAGGAAAAAACAAATGCCAGGCTTATAATATAGACAATGAAATACTTCTTGAAAGAACATGATCCAAAATGGAAACCCTCCAGATGCTACAGACAAGGTCAGGGTGGGGGAAAAAACACCCTATGAAATGAAAGCCAATAAGAAGCATAAGCTGCCTAAAGGAGTCTTCAAAATGTGACAGAACTAAGTTGTCTGGTGAGTCAAATCAAAATGATCAGACTCTGGCCTTAGAAAAACATTACTAAAGTGTTAATATTATATACAATTGTTACAACTGTTACACTGAATCAATTATGAGACAATGGGGCTTTGGGAAATATATATTTTTTAATGAATTTAAGGGCTTCCCTGGTGGCGCAGTGGTCAAGAATCTGCCTGCCAATGCAGGGGACACGGGTTCGAGCCCTGGTCCGGGAAGATCCCACATGCAACGACGCAACTAAGCCCGTGTGCCACGGCTACTGAGCCTGTGCTCTAGGGCCCGCGCGCCACAACTACTGAGCCTGCGTGCCACAACTAATGAAGCCTGCACGCCTAGAGCCCGTGCTCCGCAACAAGAGAAGCCACTGCAATGAGAAGCCTGCACACTGCAACAAAGAGTAGCCCCTGCTCGCCGCAGGTAGAGAAAGCCCGCACGCAGCAACAAAGAGCCAATGCAGCCATAAATTAATTAATTAAAATTTTAAAAAAAGAATAATTTAAAAGGAGTTTGTCCAGGGGCTTCCCTGGTGGCACAGTGGTTGAGAGTCTGCCTGCCAATGCAGGGGACACGGGTTAGAGCCCTGGTCTGGGAGGATCCCACATGCCGCGGAGCAACTGGGTCCATGAGCCACAATTACTGAGCCTGCGCGTCTGGAGCTCGTGCTCCGCAACAAGAGAGGCCACGACATTGAGAGGCCCGCGCACCGCGATGAAAGGTGGCCCCCGCTCGCTGCAACTAGAGAAAGCCCTCGCACAGAAACGAAGACCTAACACAGCCAAAAATAAATTAATTAATTAAAAAAAACGAAAAAACAAAACACTCACTCACTTAAAAAAAAAAAAAGGAGTTTGTCTGAAGCAGAAGCAATGGTAAACATAGAGAGGAGCTCACTACTGTGGAGCACGAGCACAGTATCAGGTTTCTCATAATCCAAGTAAAATGTCCCAGAAACATATCCAATTCTTTTGATCCCATGTTTGCCAAGCAACCCTTTAACACTGCTAGTTTAGTTTCCCAGCTACCAAGACACCATGAAAAAGAGATGTTGGAGAGCCACGACGTTTCCTAATAAGTCCACTGTCAATTAACTAACAAGTATTGTGGATTATAAACCAACTTCTTTCTGAAAGTGTCTCAGGTACGCTTTTATGTATGCCTTAATAGAATATAACTAGATTGTCAACCTGCTTCTAAATGCAATAAGTTTTAATATGTTGTCTTGGTTAAAGTTTACAAAGAAAATCTACCTCTACACAAATAGGTACCTGGAAAAGACAGGAGCATTTTTATAACCCTTTCAGTTAACTGTGGTTACTATACCAAAGCTGATAAATGGTAGTTTCCAAAACATTAGTAGAATCTAAACACCTGTATCAATGAACTTTCCATAGTCTGTCACATTAAAATCCAACAGTTTGTCTTGCCCTCTGAATGGACCTTTTACCCATGCAAGATTTTGTAATATCATGCATTGATTGTGTGGAAGATACTCGTTCTGAGTTATGCAGATCTATATGCTGACACATTTTACCTTACAATATTAATTAAATACAATATTAATTACAATAATAATTACAATATTAATTAATTAAATACAATATTAATTAATTAATTAATCACATTTATTGTTATCACCAATGATCTCATCAGAAAAATCTTTAAGTATTGGGAACTTAACAACACACAGTAGCTGATACAAGTTTTTATTTTGGCTGCACTGGGTCCTCATTGCTGCGCTTGGGTTTTCTCCAGTTGTGTCGAGCGGGTA
Organism: Neophocaena asiaeorientalis asiaeorientalis; assembly: GCF_003031525.2. Classification (NCBI taxonomy): domain Eukaryota; kingdom Metazoa; phylum Chordata; class Mammalia; order Artiodactyla; family Phocoenidae; genus Neophocaena; species Neophocaena asiaeorientalis. The sequence goes on along the minus strand of NW_020174645.1, from coordinate 11,176,301 downwards.
CTACTCTTCATTGTGGTGCGCGGGCTTCTCACTGCGGTGGCCTCCCTCGTTGCGGAGCACAGGTTCTAGGTGCATGGGCCTCAGGAGTTGCGGCACACGGGATCAGTAGTTGTGGCTCGCGGGCTCTAGAGCGCAGGCTCAGTAGTTGTGGCACATGGACTTAGTTGCTCCGTGGCATGTGGGATCTTCCCAGACCAGGGATCGAACCTGTGTCCCCTGCACTGACAGGCGGACTCTCAACCACTGCGCCACCAGAGAAGTCCCTGATACAAGTTTTTAAAACCATAATTTTCACATTAAATCATGAATTTTATCATAAGCAACAAATACTGTCAGTCTTTCTTGACAAGCTCACTTCAAGTTCATTTTAGAGAAAATACCTGCACCTAAATCTGAGAAACTATAGTTTGTCAGTTGTTCTTTGAAAACCAAAAAAGTGGCTGGTTTAACACAACACTCAGATAATTGCATAAATGCTTTCCCTTGAGATAACCACCATATGCAGCAGAAGTGCTTTATGTATGTTTATACTTGCTAGTTTCTCGCACAGAATATTAAAAAGACACGTACTCAAGGGCAAGATTTAATAAAATTAATAATTTTTACATCTTGATCAATGACACCCTTAAATATAAGGTACTGTCTTCTGTGAATGTGTGACAGTGAAGAATAATACAATCACTACTACAGTTTGATGCCTCTGCCTTGATTCATACTGAGGTACCAGCAGTTTTACCCACCATTGCTTTTGCACTATCAGTGCAAATGTCAACACAGTGAAAAAGGCAAATACTATAAAAACTGTTTTCAGTCCCTGAAAAGAGTCTAAAGGACTCCCTCTCACCCCTGTGACTGCAGACCATACTTGAAACTGATGGATTATATATCAACTTCTAAGGTTTCTTGAGCAAGCATCTAAAAACCATCCACTGGAAAGCCTTGTTAGAAATAGCCAAATGGCTTCTCTCCCAGAAATTTCTTTTAGCTGCAAAGATGGAAGCTCCCTACCTAGTGAGACAATGGATTTATATAGACCTCTAATAATTCTTATACCGAGCTAATCTGTAGTCCTGTAATTTACATCCACTTCTTATAGAATAACACAAAATAAGTTTCTGCCTACAGTGGAGACTATTTTATAGGCCTCCAAAAGACCAATATTTTTATTTTCCTCTCTAGGCTAAATATATCATTGTTATAACCATTCCCCATACGTCATGGTCCCCAGATTTAGCACCATCCCAACCACCCTTTCTGTCCCGTCATGGCTCCAGTTTTCAAAGTCCTTCTGTAAAATGAAGCTTTCTAAAATGAGCATCTAATTCCAGACATCTCTGATGAAGACAGAGAGCAGTGAAACTGTTAACGTGCCCTGATCTGGACACAATGCTTAGACCAAGACAGCCTATTAACTTCATTAGTCACATACCAAAACAGCAACAAGCTTTTTTTCACTCACAATACTGTTAAGCCCCATCTCCTCCTACTATACCTGCCAATCTGTGTTTTTAAAACGTCAATACAGGGTTTCACCTTTATCCTTATTACATTTTACCCTGTCGATCAGATACACAGACCAAAGGTAATCTTTTGAAAATTCTCAACTTTATTATTATTTTTTAAATCGGCTTTAAGCAGATTTTACAAATATGACTTCTTTCTCATTATCCAAGACTTTTCCTGTTTTTGTTTCTAAATCAACAAGTGGTGAATAAGACAAAACCACAGGCAAAGCCCAGTGACATCAAACTGTGGAGTCTCCTTCTGGGCCACAAAAAACTCAATCAAGACCCACTTGGGTTTAAGTCCCCCTAACACATACCCCTAAATTTCATAGAAGTTAAAAGTCTGTACAACTGCTTACCTCTAAGTCAATGACTCTAGAAAAGGACCGAAGAGCTCCTTTCTAAAATGAAAGACTCACATGTTTTCAGATGTAAAAAATTCAGTCAGATACCAGCATGTGATTTCCTCCCTTCAGCTTCAAAGAGAAAGGTTATAGCAAAGTGCTATTGTATTATTTCAGGTAGCCAGTTATGTCACTACCAAAGAGATCCTTTTTGCCATATATCCTAGACTAATAAACATTATCTGAAAGAACATCTTCCAGTTTCTATGCTCTAGAAATGAGAAACCTCCTGTTTTCTGTAAATGGCCACAGAAAATGAAAACACATTTAATAGAATTTAGGCCATTTTCTACTCCCTACTAGCTACTTTATCTGGAATGCTAAGCATCTACCCCCAAAGCTACAAAGCATACTAAAAAGGTTTGAAGTCAAAAAGTCCTAGAGCCCTAGCTTCACCACCTTAAAACTGGGTGACCGTGAGCCTTCACTTTGCATCTGTGTAACCCTGAATCTGTCCATTTATTGGAACCTCAGCAGACTCAGAAAATTTCATACATCACAGCATAACTGTAAAGAATAATAACTGAGATAACAAACATGAAGATGCCTCATAAACTGTCTAGCATTAAAGGCAAGTTCTCAATACACATGAGTTTCCATCCTTCTTGCCACAGTATCTACCAAGGAGTAAGCATTCCCGCATTACAACATTGTGCTTCCTTCCAACCCACTTAAGGTAAAAACCAAGTATTATTCTGAGTTCCCACAGAAGACAAAAGTTGTCACTCCCAGTCCAAGAGATAACAGGTTTCATACAGAGCATTACAGATTGAGATAAAATTGATCAGAAAATAGGCCCTGCTCACCTTTGGATATAGGTGCATGGCATACTAACCACTGCAGGAAGGAAGGAAGGAAGGAAGGAAAGAAGGAAGGAAGGAAGGGAGGGAGGGACAAGAAAAGAAAAGAAAAAAGAAAAGAAAAGAAAAGAAAAGGAAAGGAAAGGAAAGGAAAGAAAAGGAAAGGAAAGAAAAAAAAGTCTGCCAAACTAGTGATCCTCAACCTAAAAAACTATCACCCATGGAAAAAAGTACAGATTTAAGAGTGAATTTTTTTCAATCAAAAGCACCCATCGCATGTTTTTGAAAACACAACGGTAAGAAAATAAAAATTTCAATGGCTAAATATAACTTGGCTAGGTATGGCACTGTAGGTGTTCTTCAAATATAATTATCACATACAACAATAAAACCACTATAAGCAAAGAGAACAACAAGATCAAGAAACTATGTCACCATGATTCAGAGACAAAGACATAGGACTGTCTTATTTTAATATGGCAGGATATAGGGTAGTAAAGGAGATATTTTAAATATAGTATAATAAAACACATATATGCTATGATAAAAAGCACACATTCTTGTTTCTTTCTTCCCTTGCAAGCATGGCAAGACAATTCAATCAGAGATGTTTAACATACTACATTTCCTTTCCTCAACTGCCTGATAGTGTGTACATTTGTTAGATATCAAGATAAAGAAATATGAGATGCAGTGAAATCGGTAACTATTCCTAAATATTGGCCCAATGACTGACAAACAAAATACCACATATTATTTCCATCTCACCAAATTAATAAAACTAAACATTTCAGTATCACACAATTTGCATTACAGGAATCAAAAGGAAAAAGGACTATCCATATAAAGGGTCAATTGAGAAAATAATCCCACTATACTATATATGAGAAAGAGGAAAAATGGCAAAGCCAGGATAACCCAGTGCAAACACTGATATTAAATTTGAGAACATAACTCCATATTTGCAGGCAAAGGTTATAACCAAAGTACTACACAATATAAACAGACAAGATAATAACCTAAAGAGATGAAGGTTTCTTACTGGCTAAGCAGAAAAAATTCCAGCTACAAGTATACAAACTAGAAAAAGTCACCACATAATAAAAGATGTAAGGCTTCTTACATAATTTATATACATTTTTATAGTTATTCATCTGTCTCCCCAATGTAATTCTTGTTCTCCCTGTGCCTAAGTACTTAGAAATATCACTCTGCCTTAAATCTCAGACACTTCACATGAAAATTTTTCAAGTATAATTAGTATAATCTTAAAATTTCATTTTACACTGTTATTATTAATTTGGTACCCAACCACACTGTTCTTACTATATTTAATAGGCCTCTTTCATTATTGATTATCTCCCTGCATAGTTAATTTTGTGTTATTAAAAACACACCAAAAGATAAATCTGTCATGTGAAAAAAATTATTACATTAAAAGAGTACATTATAACATTTAGAAGAAAGCCAGTGTCAGAAAAAATATTTACTAACAGCAACTTAAATTTTATAAGATCAATTCTTTCACTGGAATTCCCAAGACAGAATTCTTAATAAAGATCACAGAATTTTCAGAATTAATTCCACAGATCTGTGTTATATTTATGATGGCCAGATATTATAGTACTCTATGGTACTCAGACAAAAACTCTGATAACGGAATATTTTGTATTGAAATATTTGCAGGAATTTAACTTTATACAATTTGACAAAAGATCCTAATTTCTGCATAGTTAGGAAGACCTAGAGTCCTAAGGACTTGCAGAGCTAATTGTTCTTTGAGACTAACCTGCAAAGCTGTATGTAATAAATAATCCTGAAAATTAAAGTCAAATTTAGAGCTAAACTCAACTATGTAACTATGGAAAGCTATGCAGTCATTTGAAAGAAAAAATATTAATTTCCCTACTCACGTTACACAAACAGAAGAAGATGAATATATTTTTATTGATAGCAAAATAACGCTGTGATACATTTATACCATTCTTAATAACCCACTGACCTTGTCTTCACCTCTTAGTAAAGAATAACATCCTTCCTGACTGACCACCTATTAGCCTCTTGACAAAGGAGTGTCTTAATCAACCTTGTAGCACCCAGGACGTATTAGGAATTCCAAATTTTTTCCTGATGACTTTTCACTCCTAAAATATCCTGATTACTTAGCAGTTAGAAATGCGGAAAAGCTCTAGCTCATCTTTTTATTGTGGGTTCTGAACTAATACAGAGAACGTACTAGAGGCTGCACAGCTTGGCTGTCAGCAAAGCCAGCCGTGCTGGAATGAACTTCTGAGAACTGAATCAATACTCTGCACTGCCCATTTTAAAGTATGCGTATTTTCTCCACAGAATTTTCACTTTAAAAATACATACATATATGTTTGTACAAAACAAAAGTAAAAGGGGAATACTGAAAGCAGAACACGGTTGTCCAAACTGGAAAGGTAATGAGTAATTATGGTTATGCTTCTTAAGACTAGACAAAGTTGTTTAAGAAGTCCTTCCAATAAAGACTTAAAATCTCCAATTTACTTATGTGTGTATAGGTACACAATTTTTAAAAAAGAGAATATTTGGGGGGACTTCCCTGGTGGTCCAGTGGTTAAGAGTCCGCCTTCTGGTGCAGGGGGCGTGGGTTCAATCCGTGGTCAGGGAACTAAGATCCCACATGCTGCAGGCCAACTAAGCCCGCACACCACACCTACAGAGCCCACGCACTCTGGAGCTCGTGTACTGCAACTAAGACCCAACACAAGCCAAAAATAAATAAATAAATATTAAAAGAGAGAGAGAGAATATTTTTGTGTCAAGAAGTAGTACAGATTATCTCCTTTTTTAAAACTCATACTGCAATATAGAATTTTAATATAAAACTCGTTTTGCCTGTATTTAAACTCAGAGAAACTGTGGACACAGATAAAAAATAACGTTGTCTATATGGGTTAAAGATAAGTGAGAAGGCTTCTCAAGGTCAAATAACTGGAAAGGTAATGAGTAATTATGGTTATGCTTCTTAAGACTAGACAAAGTTGTTTAAGAAGTCCTTCCAATAAAGACTTAAAATCTCCAATTTACTTATGTGTGTATAGGTACACAATTTTTAAAAAAGAGAATATTTGGGGGGACTTCCCTGGTGGTCCAGTGGTTAAGAGTCCGCCTTCTGGTGCAGGGGGCGTGGGTTCAATCCGTGGTCAGGGAACTAAGATCCCACATGCTGCAGGCAACTAAGCCCGCACACCACACCTACAGAGCCCACGCACTCTGGAGCTCGTGTACTGCAACTAAGACCCAACACAAGCCAAAAATAAATAAATAAATATTAAAAGAGAGAGAGAGAGAATATTTTTGTGTCAAGAAGTAGTACAGATTATCTCCTTTTTTAAAACTCATACTGCAATATAGAATTTTAATATAAAACTCGTTTTGCCTGTATTTAAACTCAGAGAAACTGTGGACACAGATAAAAAATAACGTTGTCTATATGGGTTAAAGATAAGTGAGAAGGCTTCTCAAGGTCAAACACTGGTGTCAAGTAATGGGGACAATCATGTACCTGAGCAGGAAACAAACTGTTTTTAAAATGCTACAGGAAGAACTTCCCTGGTGGCGCAGTGGTTAAGAATCCACCTGCCAATGCAGGGGACACGGGTTTGAGCCCTGGTCCAGGAAGATACCACATGCCGTGGAGCAACTAAGCCCGTGCACCACAACTACCTAGCCTGTGCTCTAGAGCCTGCAAGCCACAACTACTGAGCCCACGTGCCACAACTACTGAAACCCATGCGCCTAGAGCCCACATGGGCTGACCCATGTCAGCTGACCATGGCAGGCTGAAGTGCTACTGGGACCGTATCTTGACCAACCAACATAAATTTCTAAAATGCCAGTGTTTTCAGTGTCAACTATCATAGAACAAAGACGAAGCTAAAGAAATATTCACCTGCCTGCCACTTCCTCTCATGACCTCACTTCCAACTTCAATAACGAGCAACAAGAGAAGCTGCCACAATGAGAAGCCTGCGCACCACAACGAAAAGTAACTCATGCTCGTCACAACTAGAGAAAGCCCGCGTGCAGCAATGAAGACCCAACGCAGCCAAAAATTAAATAAATAAATTGATTTAAAAACAAATGCTACAGGAGAGTAGACTGGAAGAAGGAAAAGGGAGAAGGGAAGAGAAACTAAAGAGATTCAGGGCAAAATCTTGAAGTACAACTATAGATGATATGGCCATTCTCCATGGAACAGTCCCTCATTACAGAATTAGTAGCTGTTTACCGAGCTACCACCATCTATATTCTGAATCTAGAAGCATATCTATTAAAAGGAATTTAAGTAACTACTTGAAAGGGTTATTGTAAAAGATTCCAATGACATACCAGTAAGCACCAGTTAAGATGCTGGTCACATCTCATAACTGTCAACATTCTTTATTTGAGTGTCTCTATAATCTAAGTGACTTACTTCATGGCTTTTTCCATTCCAAACTGCTAACAGGAGCAACTGTAAGGATTTCACCTCAGTCTCTGTGGCTTGGCCACACTGCCTTGGTCATAAATCCCCAACCTAGTGCTGTTTACAACAGAAGACTCTTTATTACTATTATTGCCTATCTGTGCAATGGAGCTCAAGAAAGTGGAGAAGAAAGAAAGCCAAGAAAGTGAGGCTCAACAGAAGGCAAGAATGGAAATACTTTCTGGATAGAACAAATGGTTAGATGTGCCCGAAGTCAAGTCAAAAAGAATGAGAACTTTATTTTAATAAGTCCACCGGATATACATAGAAAAATATGACTTGTTGAATAAGTCTATAAAGATTACAGCTGACCATGGCAGGCTGAAGTGCTACTGGGACCGTATCTTGACCAACCAACATAAATTTCTAAAATGCCAGTGTTTCAGTGTCAACTATCATAGAACAAAGACGAAGCTAAAGAAATATTCACCTGCCTGCCACTTCCTCTCATGACCTCACTTCCAACTTCAATAAGGAAAGTAATTGGAAAATAATCTCCTCAGACTCAGAACTCCACATCTACCCAAACACCAGAACCTTGGTCTCTCTTCTATTACCGTAAATCACTGGTACTCAACATGGGGCAATTTTGACCTCTAAGGTCAAAGTTTTTGATTGTCAAGACAGTGCACAGGACAGCCCCCCAAAGAAAGAATTATCTAGCCCAAAATGTCAACAGTGTCAAGACTGAGAAACCCTGGTACAAATGAATTATCCATGCTGCTAGCTAAAGCAAGTCCCTAAGAGGATGCACTAGATCCCATTCCCCTCAACTACTACAAGACACTGGTCCAACAATTCTAACCATCACTATTATATCAATTTGTGTGCAATAAAAGGCAGAATCTTAATTCAGGGGATCCAATCAAATTTTATTTAAAGTAATATATATTTTAAGCTATCTACAGTACTAATCAAACCTAAGGGGCTAATCAAAACTATAACTGTAATTATATAGCAGTTCCTCCTTACTATATAATTACATTGTTTGTATGTGGAAGAAACTTCTAAAGAACTTGGAAAGAAGCTCTTTGTTAAATAGAAACAAGTCTTGAAATTTTTATCTAAATACATCACTTACGAACATTTTCTTTTTTAAAAAAAAAAGTACAATCTAACTTTTAAAAAAATTCTCATTCAAGCATTCAGTCTTCTGTTTGAGATTATACATGACATCAGCTAACCCTAAATTTCCTTTGCACATCATCCAACTGGAATCTGGCACCAGCAATTTAGACAACAAGAATACAAAACAATCTCTCATGTCATCACAAATTACACTGTAAAACAATCATTTCTTTTAAGTAAATCAAAGTTTTAACTAAAATAATGTTTGTGAGATGGAAAAAAAGGGGGAAAAGAGTGTATTTCTACAGATTATGCCTTTAAAAAAATTGGAACACTAGAAGAATCTCAAAACAAACTTTTTTGGGGGGGGGGGGAATTAACACACTCTTACTACCAATGCTAAGACCTAAAGTCATATTTCAAATTGGTATTACCACAGTGAACTTCAGGCAACTGGAAAACTCCGTGGAGTTCATAACCCACAGGTCCCACCACCTTTCACGTCCCTCACTCTCATGCTTTCTCCTAGTTTAAATTCCATAGTTGCTCATTATAGTCACTCCTGTGCATAAACCTTCATCTACCTTGGCCCTCTCTCATTTCCTTGTATACTCTGACAAAAACTCTATTTAAATCCAACTCCCCAACTAATCAGTGCCTCAACCTGTACAGTTGAATGTGACTACAAAACCACAAAGTGGTCATACTGTAAATTCAAAACCACAACTAAAGTGGGCTCTTGCCATCATGCAGGGAATTAAATCACCTTTCCCTAGGCCCTTCACTTTACTGCTCTCCTAGAAGACTAACCCTTTTCTTCTTTACCCTCCACAAACCTCTGACACCTCTTCCTCTATCTTTGCTCTCAAGTGATGACCTTGCTTCCTTTTTCAATGACACTTAAAAACCACTGAAAGAGAAATTCCACATTCCACATCTACCACCTACCTGCATCCGTACTCATCAACTCCGTCTTCTCTCTTATTACTACACATATGTCCTTGCTCTTATCTAAAGCCAACCTCTCAGTTCTGCACTTTCCCCCATTTCCTATGGCTTACTGAGGAACACTGCTCCAGCAAATTCTACCTATCCCATCTGGCATTGTCAATTTCTCATTCTCTACTGTATCATTCCCAACAAATAAAACAAGTAAAGAAAAGAATGGAGAAGTAGAGAGACACAGATACCTTCTCATAAACGCAGAGATCCACAAAACACAACGTGGGAAGCGATGGACTCCAAACAACAAACATCACATGATTACTCTCCCCACTGGGAAATCTTGGTCACTATTCAAGGACCGCCCCCTTTATAAAGTGCCCTCCCCCTGAAAGTTCCTGCAGGGCACTATCAGAGCACTTTGATCACCCTGCTAACACACTGCTCTTCAAGTACTGCACAAAGATACATATGTTTACCCCCCTCTTGAGATTTTAAGTTCCCTGATGTGTGTGAATGTTCATCAAAGGAAGAAGTGAATGAATTTTTGCATATATTTCCTGTAGTTTACAAATTTGAAAAAACATGACCAAAAATCTCTTGAGAGAAAAGCTGATTTAAATAAATGTATTGTAAACACCTTTAAAAAGGATCAGAGAACAATGTGAACTTAATGCGAATCCACAAGTGACAAGAGTTCATAACAGATACGTGCTTGGGTGTAAATACTAGCAAATAAATTCGCAGTGGTTAAAGAAGCTGTGCAGATTTTGACAGTGCTAAAACTTCTGAGATTTTCACAAACCCTGCTGTGGGCAATTAAATATTTTAATACAGTTCTTAAATGAAACATCACCTATGAGCAACTTTTCACTGATACTTAAAGATCAGTGGGCTAAATTTTCAAATGCACATTTTAAAATCTCAATCTCTAAAACTGAGTTAATGTATAAAATAGTATTATAAAGCATACTAAATAAAATGACTAAGTACCACCAAGAAACACATTTGATTTTAAAATACCAAATTTCTGAACACCACCTTATAAATTCCTTAACTGCCAATTCCTAGCATTTATTAACAAATAGGTACTTTGGTACTAAGACCTTTAAGCCAATTCTGTAATACAAGCAAAACAACCATTAAGGTGAAATGTCAACTTTCAACTATAAGATAAATATGTTCATAATCTCTGAAAGTTTACTTCTGTTTTAAAATTCATAGGAGTCATTAAACAAGATGGACTTAATTGATATTTATAGGACATTCCATCCAAAAACAACAGAATACACTTTCTTCTCAAGTGCTCATGGAACATTCTCCAGGATAGATCATACCTTGGGTCACAAATCAAGCCTTGGTAAATTTAAGAAAATTGAAATCGTATCAAGTATCTTTTCTGACCACAATGCTATGAGACTACGTATCAATTGCAGGAAAAAATCTGTAAAAAATACAAACACATGAAGGCTAAACAATACACTACTTAATAACTAAGAGATCATTGAAGAAACCAAAGAGGAAATAAAAAAATGCCTATAAACAAATGACAATGAAAACTCGACAACCCAAAACCTATGGATGCACCAAAAGCTGTCCTAAGAGGGAAGTTTATAGCAATACAATCAATCCTACCTTAAGAAACAAGAAACATCTCAAATAAACAACGTAACCTTACACCTAAAGCAACTAGAGAAAGAAGAACAAAAAAAAACCCCAAAGTTAGCAGAAGGAAAGAAATCATAAAGATCAGTTCAGAAAGAAATGAAAGAAACTATAGCAAAGATCAATAAAACTAAAAGCTGGTTCTTTGAGAAGATTTAAAAAATTGATGAACCATTAGCCAGACTCATCAAGAAAAAAAGGGAGAAGACTCAAATCAACAGAATTAGAAATGAAAAAGAATAACTGACACTGCAGAAATACAATGGATGAGAGATTACTACAAGCAACTATATGCCAATAAAATGGACAACATGCAAGAAGTGGACAAATTCTTAGACATGCACAACCTCCCGAATGCAACTGGAGAGGCCACAACAGTGAGAGGCCCGCGTAACGCAAATAAAAAAAAAAAAAAACAGAAAACACTCCCACTTACCAACAAAAAGAATAAAACATCTAGGGATAAACCTACCTAAGGAGACAAAAGACCTGTATGCAGAAAATTATAAGATACTGATGAAAGAAATTAAAGATGATACAAATAGATGGAGAGATATGTAAAATGACTATAATACCCAAAGCAATCTACAGATTCAATGCAATCCCTATCAAACTACCACTGGCATTTTTCACAGAACTAGAACCAAAAAAATCTCACAATTTGTATGGAAACACAAAAGACCCTGAATAGCCAAAGCAATCTTGAGAAAGAAAAACGCAACTGGCGGAATCAGGCCCCCTTACTTCAGACTGTACTACAAAGCTACTGGGAGGGAGGGAGACGCAAGAGGGAAGAGATATGGGGATATATGTATAACTGATTCACTCTGTTATAAAGCAGAAACCAACACACCATTGTAAAGCAATTATACTCTAATAAAGATGTTAAAATATATAAAATAAAAAAATAAAATAAAATTCATAGGAGTCAATGAAATTAAACAGCACTACTTTTTTAGTGTGACGGGAGGGGGATATCAACATTAGATTCTTTCCTAAATGGGTTATACATTCTCCCTGTGTAGAAAAAAGGAAGGGTGTGTGTGTGTGTGTGTGTATGTGTGTCTGTGTAAGTGTAAAGAAGATGAACAACAAAATAAAACAATAGATTCTTTGGAAAATAACTGAGAGAACGCTCAGAGGTTTGAACATTACACTGGGGGGAAACCAGAAAAGCTCCAAATAGTTTACAAACCACCATTCCAATTCCCCTTAAGTCTCATTTCAGGATTACTGCCTGCAATCTAACCTCACTGTTGCCACTGCTTCAGTGTAAGTCCAAAGAACTGACTAAACAAACATGGGGTTTCAGCAAATGTACTCTTCATAAGTTACAGAGAACACAATGGAGAAGGCTATTCAAAGTTCAGAAAGTCAGACCCCCTCTGGTAAGGCTGCCACAAACTTTAGTTAAACCTTAAACTTTTATAGTAATTACAATCAATCTGAAGTAAATGTGGTGAACAATATTCTACTGCAATATTAAATAACAAAAACTAACAGAAGTAAATTAGCAATTAAAGAACATGGATGGTATGCAAAACAGAGTTTTTAAAAGTGCACAAATGGAAACTGAATACTTTCAGGAAATGTGGAGTTTGTATAACAAAGAGAGGGATGTTTTCAGCTAAGTGGCAACTAGCCAACGTCTCACTTTGAATCAAATCTGTGACTGAAATGAGGTTTTCCAGGAAGCAATAAGAATAATAAAACTGTAGGCTTCAAAGAAACCGAGCTTAAGAAAAAATTCTGTGGCAAATACTCAAAATATCAGTAAAGTAACAAAATCATTTTATCCAACCTCAAATATGAACAATTTCCGGAGACGTCAATTAAACCAGACCTCTGTTTAAGCTGCAGGTTTGAACTATCAATACTTTACTGATGTCAAATATTTTCTCTCTCCCTCCCTCTCTCTCTCTCTCTCTCCACACACACACACACACACACACACACACACACAATCAAAAGAAGTCACTATTTTGATTTAAATCACATATCTAAAAAACATTAACTATGCTTCACTTGAACTGGCGTTCTTGGTTTTACAAGAGAAATAAGTCATTCCTATTAAAGTTTCAGTACTACATAAGGCTTACTTGACAATCACTACCAAACATCTATGACCCATGCCTATTAGAAATAGTATTGTGTGTGGTAGTGGGATTTGAAACATTCAGGAACATCATCATAGTAAGTGTCTCCGGCGTTAGGGAATCACAAAAGGCCTAAGAGAAGCCAGCACACCCAAAAGATTTGTTTCAAATTATCAGCAGGAAGTTTTATCACCAAGAAATTTTAACATACAAATACCTTTATTCTTTTTTTTTTAATATTTATTTGGCTGCGCCAGGTCTTAGTTGCAGCATGCATGTGGGATCTAGTTCTCTCACCAGGGATCGAACCTGGATCCCCTGCATTAGGAGCACAGAGTCTTTAACTACTGGACCATCAGGGAAGTCCCCAAACATCTTTATTCCTGAAGTGTCTCATCTGGTAAAAATTCGTAACTGTTGAAAACTAGGATACAATTCAACCAAACTTTGAAAAACGACAGAATCTGTACTCTCTTAAAAAGTAGTCAGTGGAAAGCAATAAATTGCTCTCACGTAATAACTTATGATAATCAACAGGATTGCTGATCATGACATTTAACATGTAGAGTTCAAAGTTCCTGAGCATACCAATCAAGCCCCTTGGTAATCTGGTCCCATCCTACCTTTTTGATCTACTTCCTATTACTCTGGCGCAGCCCACTTATTATAAAACTACCAAATTTTGTGACCACACACTTTTCTTTCTCTGTGCCTTTATTCACTGTATTCTCTTCTCCTGAAATAAATAAAACCTCTTCATTTCGGCATCTCATCATACCCCTCTTTCAGTACTTCCTCCTCCTCCTCCACAAAGCCTTCCCACTTCTCCCAAGCAACAATAATCTCTTTTGAATTAGCATAGCGTAGCCATAATTATTTCATAAACATCATTTTGTATACAACGTTATATTGAATATGTTTCTCTCCTCTACTTGACTGAGTGTCCTGTGACTGAATCATACCTGCTGAATAAACAACATCAGTGAGCCATAAACCGCAAAGCTAGAAGAGATTAGATATCAGGTGTATAGAAAGAAGCAACATCTTCCCACTCACCTGTATTTTAACTCCTGTTTAGCAGCTTTATTGCTTAGCAGATTGTGTTTTGAGGAATAATTTATATGGATCCAATAAGTTAAAAGCCTTAGAATATCTCACTTAATTGTCACAGAAATCTTAAATTAGGTATGTGAAATTGGCCCATTATACAGCTGAGGAAATTAAATCTTGTGATTAAGTAACCCATTTCAAGGTCATTATACCAAGAAAGTGGAAAAGCTGGTACTAGAGTCCAAGCTTTGTGATACTTGGTTTATTGCTTTGTTTCACCACACTACCCCACCTGTGGATAACCAATACAAAACTTAGCCTAGGGGCAGAGAGACTAAAGAGCAACCTTTATAGTCAGCTCTAGCTGTAAGAGTCCGCATACAATGTATCTATGATAGATTTTGTTGCTGTTGTTCCTCTAAACAGCAACCTAGAAAATGTGTTCCCAAGTCCACACTTCTAATTCAAAATTCTTACCCTAACTAACCTACCCATGTTTTCTGCTGCTCTCCCAAACAAACTTTCAGCTCCCAGCAGCTGCTTACTGCTATGCCACATGCAGCATGTTTAGTAATACTCAATGCTTTGTGCTCAGGCTGCTAACACATTCCTATGTACACGTGTCCTAATTTTTTGTTTTCTCCAGACAAACTTCCTTAATGCCTATTACCTACGAAATCACATTTCACATTTTATTATATGTGCTCTTAGCTCTCTGCAGAAGTCAGTATATAGTAATGGTTAAAACCAAAGACCAGAGCCAGATGCCCCTTCTCTTCCACTTATGTGTCCTCTAGGAGTTCTTAACTTATGCATGCCTCAATTTCCCCGTTTATAAACAGGAAATCATAGTATAGTCCCTACCTCACAGTAATGATATCATGATAAAATGAGTTAATACAAAAAAAAAAAATGCTTTGGACTTCCCCGGTGGCACAGCGGTTAAGAATCCGCCTGCTAACGCAGGGGACACGGGTTCAATCCCTGGTCCAGGAAGATCCCACATGCCACCAAGCAACTCAGCCCGTGTGCCACAACTACCGAAGCCCACATGCCACAACTACTGAAGCCCACGTGCCCAGAGCCCGTGCTCTGCAATGAGAAGCCACTGCAATGAGAAACCCGCGCACCACAATGAAGAGTAGCCCCCGCTAGCCGCAACTAGAGAAATCCCACACACAGCAACGAAGACCCAACGCAGCCAAAAATAAATTAATTTTTTAAAAATGCTTTGAACAATGCCCAACATGTAAATAATGCTCCAAAGTTAGCACTATCATTGTCATTTCTTCCAGTACCATGGTTAGTTTTATCTCCTCAGAACTATTAACTACCCCACAATGCTACACACATATTGTTTCATTTATAAGTTATATTTTAATAATATGCTTTTAAGTCTTTCCAAAAAAGTTCAATTTATCATGTTTTCTCTGAGATCTCTTTTGTTTAATAAGGCAAACCAGTACATGCTAAATGTTTATTTTTAATAATACAGAAAATATAACTATGCTAGTCATAGGGGATGAATAGAGGTGAGTATCTGCTCCATTAAATCTGGAATCTGTACTGATCCAACTGTTCCCTTCATTTAATCAAACACCATGCAGACTTTTAAGAGTTCCTTCCCACTTTAACAGCCAATTTCTCAGAGAAAGAGCAAATGCCTGCTAAAAGAATAATTCACAGGGCCTGGAGAGTACTGCCTTTTTTCTTTTTCTTTTTTAAGTTAAAAAAGCCTTTTCCTCTCAACAGAAATTAATGAAAAGCCTCTTGAACAAAGCAAGAAGATAAGGTTGATTTTTAGATACAATGTAAGTCCCTACAGAATTTCAGAGTGCCAACAATAGTGTCACTTTTCTCATTCATTGGATTTATTCCTGTTTTTTCAGGACTACAATAATCTGTGCAATGTTATTAACTCCTCACCAGTATTACATTTTACATAACATAATTAACAAATCATAAAAATCACTGTCGTATCACAGCTGCTATTAGTCCTGAAATGAAATTCTAAACATGAAGGAAAAAACTGTATTATGACTAATGAGACCAATTTTACATTTCTAAAACCGTATTTTTTTGAGTAGTTTGAGGATAGCTAAGTATTCATGTTTTTAAAAAGGCAGGGGAGGGGGGAATCTGTGCCCAGATTAAAGGATATATTATTCAAAGATCCTCAATTTTCAACAACTCTAAAAGGATAAGAATAGTCATGGAAATAGATAATGATTTGAGTTTAAATTTTATACAGCCAGCAAATGATACAGATGCCAAGAAGCAAAGTAAAACAGAAAGTAAGTCCCTATCTAGTAAAAAGGGAAACAATTCACTTACATTAATTTTTAATTAAGCATTTTATTTTGAGATAATTGTGTATTTACATGCAGTTGTAAGAAAAAAACACTGAAAGATCTCATGTACCTTTTATCCAGTGTCCTCAATGCTAAGTACTTACAAAACCATAGTACAATATCACAACCAGGATACTGACATTGATACATCAAAATAGAGAACATTTCCATCACCACCAGGATCCTTCATGTTCCCTTTTTATAGCCATGCTAGCTTTACACCTCTCCCACCAGGACCTAAACTCCTTATCTGTTCTCTACCTGTATAATTAAGTCATTTCAAGAATGCTATATAAATGGAATCATAGAGTATGTAACCTGGGGTTTGCTTTTTCACTCAGCATAATTTTCTGGAGATTCATCCAGGTTGTTGTGTGTATCAGTTTACTCCTCCTTATTAACCAGTAGTATTCCACTGTATGGCTGTATCTGAGTTTGTTTAACCTTTCACGTGTTGAAAGACATCTGCATTGTTTCCAATGTGGAACTTTTATGAATAAAGCAGCTACTTTGTTTATAGCTATACACATTAAAACGTGTTGGTTTTTTTTTTTTTTTGCGGTACACGGGCCTCTCACTGTTGTGGCCTCTCCCGTGGCGGAGCACAGGCTCCGGACGCGCAGGCTCAGCGGCCATGGCTCACGGGCCCAGCCACTCCGCGGCATGTGGCATCCTCCCGGACCGGGGCACAAACCCGCGTCCCCTGCATCGGCAGGCGGACCCCCAACCACTGCGCCACCAGGGAAGCCCTAAGACTTGTTTTTATGTGAACATACATTTTCACATATCTGGGATAAATGCCCAGGAGTATAGTTACTGGGTTGTATGGTAGTTGTATGTTTAGTTTTTTAAGAAACCGCCCAACTGTTCTTCATAGTGGCTGTACCATTTGACAATCCCACCAGAAACGTATGTGATCATTTCTCCACATCCTCCCCAGCATTTGGTGTTGTCACTATTTTTCATTTTCGCCATTGTGATAGGTATGTAGTGATAACTGATTATAGTTTTAATTTAGATTTCCTGAATGGCTAATGATATTGAAACGCTTTTAATATATATATTTGCCTGTGTATTTGTCTCTTCATGTCTTTTGGCCATTTTCTAAGTGAACTATTTGGCTTTTTACAACTGAGCTTTGAAGAAATATTTACATATTTTAGACACTAGATCTTTTCAGATACAGGGTCTACAAATACTTTCCCCCACTCTAGCTTTTAATCCTCTCAAAGGGGTTTTTTGCAGAGCACCAGTTTTTTAAATTAATAATCAATTTGTTACTTTTTCCTTTTATAAATTGTGCTTTTGCTATCAGGTCAGGTCTAAAATCTCCTAGATCATAAAGATTTTCATATACATTATTTTTTCCAAAAGTTCTATAGTTTTACATTTTACATTCAACACCTAGTTGTGGCGCACGGGCTTAGTTTCTCCATGGCACGTGGGATCTTCCCGGACCAGGGATCGAAGCCGTGTCCCCTTCACTGGCAGGCAGATTCTTAACCACTGCGCCACCAGGGAAGCCCAAGCCTATGGTTCACTTTGAGTTAATTTTTGGATAAGGTATGAGACCTGGGTCAAGGTACATTGCTTTTTGGTTTTTGGATGTTCAACTACTCCACTACCAATGGTCAAAAAGGTGTATGAACTGTCAGCATATGAGACCTATACATTTTTTGTTAGCTTTGGGGGACAATTATAAATGGTAATGTATTCTCAATTTTGTTAGCCACATGTTCATTGCTAATATAGAAATAGAAATACAAATGATTTTTGTATGTTTATCTTGTATCCTGTGACCTTGAACTCACTTATTAGTTCTAGACTTGTCTCTTTTTTTTCTTTTTTTTTGGTAGCTTCCTTGGAATTTTCTACAAAAAACATTTTATCTGCAAATAGGGACAGTTTTATTTCCTTCTTTCTGATCTGCCTCTTATTTCTTTTTCTTGCCTTACTGCACTGGCTAGAACTTCAACATTAAATTGACTAAAAGAATGGTTAAAGCAGACATCCTTGCCTTGTTCCCGATCTTAGGGGGGAAAGTATTCAGTCTTTCATTATTAAATATAATGTTAGCTGTTGATTTTTGTAGATGTTCTTTACCAATTGAGAGAATTCCCCCATTACTATTTTTCTGAGTGTTTACAATGAATGGATATTAATTTTTGGACTTGAGTTTGCCACTATTTGCAAAGGGAATTCATGAAGTATTGCTCTGAAGTAGTTTTCAATTGTTTGTTCTTCAAGTATGAAGCTTGTGAATAGAGAAAGGTGCTCACTATATCAAGTCTGAATTAAAGTGCATTCTTCTTTATTATACAACTATGCCTTATATCAATAGCTTCCAGGGGGTTTTTTTTGTTTTTTTTTCCAGGAAGCAATCCAAAACACGATCATTTGGGCAACATGTCAACAACCTGATACTCATCAAAACTAAGTACTGCTTTGCAGTCTAGACTCTTAAAAGTTAACTTGTTTTAATTTCAGCATAAAATGTGATGTACTATACCATTTTAAACATAAAAACAACACAATTTGACCTTGTCAATGGAAAGATGAGTGGTTTTCTTATCCTGGGATGTTTCTGTTGCTACCTTGAAAATCACAGCTTAGTTCAGTCAGTAAACAGTCATTTCCTGTCAAATACCTCAAACAAAATTCTATCCTCCAGTCACTATTTATCTAGTATTAAACTGCAGTAGTAATCTCAAGGAGTACCACTCAAGGATTAGTGGTAAAACACTAATCAAACTCTGAATTTAAACATGCATCTGTTTAACTCAATTTTAAAACTGAGAATTTTAAGGGCATAGAAATTTAATTTAAATTTAAACTATAGCATCAAAATTTAAAAGTCCAATTATTTCAAACAACCAAGGGACTATCAAAGGGAAGACAAAGGAGAGGCAAATACACCCAAAGTATCAATAATCTGTATCCTACCTAAAATGGTAGTAATTTCCTTAGTCAATAAGGGCAATAAATAGAAAAAAAGTAGTTAAAACAGGTATGCTAAACTAGTTAACATTCAAATGCTAGAAAAGCAGATTAAAATTATTAAAGTAAGATTTCTTTAAAGTTTAACATCCACTAAAACAATTAATGAAAGAGAACCAAAAGCAACAGGGCTATGAAAGGGTTGTGGCTGCTGCCCTTGGAGAACCAGCCCCCTCCACATATTCCTCTCAGTGAAGATACCCCACCCCTGATCTACTGCAGCTAGGCGCTTCTGCACCCCAAATGACAAAGCATAATAAAATACTTTTTAAATCAAGTGTAGCAAAATTTGAAAATTGCTAGCTAGCATAGTTGGAGAAAATTTAGCTCTCTAATATCTGTTAGTTATGTTTGCCTTAAAGATAAAGGAAATAAATGGGATTTCTACCTGCTTAATCTAAAAGAGTAAACAAAGGAAGAGTAAGAAAACAGAAATACAAATGCAAAAACAAAACTGAGAAAAGCAGAAATGAAAATTAGAAGTTAATCTCAATTAACAGAATATATCACTAATAAAAGATTTTACTGTCTATGATTTCATAGGACTTATTCTGCAAACGCAGAACTGTACTCCCTTAAGTTACATAAGATATATTGGGGACCAGAATACACAAGTGTTAAACTTCTGTTACAAACGTACTCAGGAACTGGACAGTTCTATACTCATCAACTTCCAGGACAGTGACAAGAACAAGGGAAGGAAACAAGAAAAACTGACTCTTGTTTTTATACTTCACCACTAAATTAAATCATTTAAAAACTAATTTCTTTTTAAAATAATTAGAAGTATTTTTCAATGTAATAGAAGTATGATATTGCCAGTGTTTTGTCTTAGAACCGAAAACCCTGAACTTTAAATTTAAGTAAGCACAAATATCGATCGAAAACATGTCTACATATTAATTTATTATTTTAGAAATAACTTGAAATATGAGCCATCTACTTCTACAAAAAAAAAAATCTCAAGTAGCATATTTAAGTACGTTATCAAATCTAGTCAAGATGAAGATTTAGCATTAAATAGAAATCTCAGGAAAACCCAGCTCCTCACAGGTAAACCCAGCTCCTGACAATCGCCAATGCCCCCCCCAAAAAAAGATAAGTAAGAATTCCTAATTCCTCGTAATCAGAGTCCCAAAATTAAAGGAAAAGGCACAAAGAAATGAAAACCACATGTGTATGCCTCAGAAGGATATCATCCTGGGAATAGTGATAATCAGAAACTGCCTCTAGTCCAAAGAAGAAATTCAATTCACCAGGAAACTGATTACTTGACAAGTATCTCAAAAATAAGAATATTAAAGCAGAGTCTCTTCTATATTCCATTTTTTAACAAAGAGAGACAAAAATGACAAAGAAGGGAGAGAGAAGGAAAAAAGGAAGGGGAAGAAAATCCTATCTGTAGCCACACCCCTAATTATTTTAAGTACAGGGGGATTTCTAATCATTAGAGGGATAGCAAAAATCATATATTTTAAGACTACTTCATAAATTTTTAATCAATCTGATTAAATTCACTTTCACCGCACTGATAAGTACTTCAAAAATATAAAGCCCACAAAGCAAAATAAATTTTGGCTGAACTACATAAGGACAAAAATTTATATGTCTTACAGAATATAAAGAGATTCAGAAGATTGTTTCTTAAAAAAAATCAAAGGAGCTAAATATAAACTATGACTGGGAATATAATAAGCTAGAATCCATTCTAATTTTTTAATTAATTCAGTCATTCTTAAAGTAATAAACCTCAGGACTTCAGTCAAGATGACATCATAAATTGCTTTGGAAACCCATCCTGCTCCAAATATATAGCAATGACAGATAAAATACAGAAAGACAAACTTACAAGGCATGACTACACTTAAAAAAAAGACAAACATCACGACAAAGAAACACACAAGAGTAAGCTCTGAGCCTATGGAGCTCTGGTTTTAGAAGAATACCGCAGAGGCGTAGATTTCAGATCCTGTGAGAAAAGAAATAAAAATGGTCCACCCAAGATGAGATACTAGAGCCGAAATTGGGCCGAAAAAGAATTGCTGTTAATAGCTGCCCACGGGTAAGTAAGCTGTGTGCATGGAAGTGTGGCTTCTAAACTGTCTAGGAAAGTGAGAATATCCAACTTAACAACTAGGACTTGAGCCACACCATCTAGTTGCCTGGCCAATGGAACAAAGATATATCTAGCATCACAAGAGGACCAGTCAGTCTAAGACCTGGTTTTGGATTGGGGGTTGGGGGGAAGAGGACAGTAGGGAGGGCCAGTTAAGAACACCTGCAAAACCACTAGCTAAGAAGGGACTGGGGGTTGGGGGGCGTGCCTTGTTAGTAAGGTTGTACCGTGACATATGAGGAAAACTAGTAAGAAAGACAGCCTACAAATACGGCAACTGCAATATGAAATCCCTCCAAACAAAAGAGAATCAGAAAATTACCTGAGATTACAAGATTAGGTGGAAATGAGAAAATCAATCAGAAAGATTGAAAATTAAGTTTTTAAAATTTTAAATGAGTAATGAAAGTTAGAATTCAATAGAAGAGATAAAGTTTAAACTGGAAAAGCTGAAAAGGAATTAATGAACTAGAAGATAATAATGAAGAATTTAACTAAGGGTGTAACAGAGACAGAGTTTTAAAAAATACATACTATGAAGGACAGATACCGAGGTTTCAAAATGTATTTAACAGCAGTTTCAGAACAAGCAAAGAGGCACTGGTAAGAGATTTAACCTTACGTTAGAAAAGAGAAAAATTGCAATGAATCACGTATTATCCAGATGGATGAATAATATAAAAATATCTTACACAAAAGGAACATTCTAAACTAATGTAAAATATTTCAAGTGGCAAGGAAAAAAATACTAACAACTCATCTAATTCTAAAACTACATGTTGAAAGGTTTTGTGTGTGTGTAAATTATCTATCTATCTATCTATCCATTTGGCTGCGCCAGGTCTTAGTGCGGCATGCAGGATCTTTGTTGCCGCCAGCAGGTCTTTTACTCGACGCATGTGGGCTGTTAGTTGCAGCACACAGGATCTTTAATTGCCGCATATGGGATCTAGTTCCCAGACCAGGGATCGAACCCCGGCCCCCTGCATTGGGAGCATGGAGTCTTAGCCACTGGACCACCAGGGAAGTCCCTGCAAGTTTTTTTAAAGGTGACCTTGTCTTGGAAAGCCAAAATCTGTATCGCCTACATGCTACCCAAGAACACCACAGGGGTTTCTGGGTGTTTTTATAGAGTAAAACTGAAATGGAGGGCCAATAAATAAGATGTAATTAACGAAAAAGTTCAGCTGGCCCAGTCTTCAGCTGCATCCCAATAGTCATTGAAATTCAGTTTTAACACTCAGAGAAATGAGGCACCAGATGAGAGTACTTTTCTTGTCAAAAGTGTAGTAATAAAATTCGTGAATGGGGTAGAAAAATAACAGAACAGATTACAGACCTGAATAACAGGAATTCCAACAAAGAATAAAATTCTTGTTTACTAAAATCACATAAATAAACAAAAAGTAAAACTAGAGCTGTCAACAATAAATTATTCAACCAAAAGTATCTGTTAACTTTCCCCTCTAGGGACTTCCCTGATGGCGCAGTGGTTAAGAATCCGCCTGCCAATGCAGGGGACACGGGTTCGATCCCTGGTCCAGGAAGATCCCACATGCCGCAGAGCAACTAAGCCCGCGTGCCACAACTACTGAAGCCCGTGCACCTAGAGCCCGTGCTCCACAACAAGAGAAGCCACCGCAATGAGAAGCCCACGCACCACAACCAAGGGTAGCAGCCCCCACTTGCCGCAACTAGAGAAAGCCCACAACCAGCAACAAAGACCCAACGCAGCCAAAAAACAAATAAATTTATATTAAAAAAAAAAAAACACTTTCCCCTCTGTATTTAAAACAAGTAGTCAGAAAAACTGTAAAGCTGACAATGGAGCCTGCATTTACAGTAAAGTTTTTGGTAGTTCAGCTATCTGTAAGGCTGAAGAATCTGCTGATTTTACCTGAACTGGTTAAGGTACACAACTGGGTAAAGTTTTGTGTATTTTAGCAGGACTACTAGATTAATGCAGGACTACTGCATTTATCATTATGCAGACATGGCTTCAAATAATCATCTGCACTAATCATTTATTTTGACGGGAATACATATTTAGGCATTTTTCAGAGATATAGTTTGAAAATTATGCAAGAATGAAACGCGAACTATAGATAGAACATCTGTTCGGCGTCAGTCTGAAACTCCACCCAGGTGATCCATAAAATTACACTGAGCTCCAATTGATGAAAATACAGCAGAAGACATGCAGCCTAACTGCAAAAACGAAACTGTGTATGCAGCGGAGGGGTTGGCCTTGCTAACAAGCCAAGTTCAGGCATCATCCAGCTGACAGTAGAGAAACACTCCAAGTGCTTTTTTCAGTTATCTGTAAATGTCAGTAGCCCTCTAGCTCGCTGCTGTAAGGAGCTCCTATCTCTGCTCTCTGCTTTATCTCTCTGTCCATTCTTCAGTCATTTAGCACAACCACTACTCTATTTTCATCAGTAAGATGTTCCTCTGGGACAAAAATGGGAGCTCCAACTGCTTCAAAAGCAGTTACTCACCAGCTGGCAGCTAAAATCATGAAAATTAGAAAGCAACACTTTGTGATTTTTTTAATCAAAGGAGCATAACATTTCAAATTGGCATTTACCACCCAGCAATCCATCCTCTTTTATAGAAAGCCAAATATATATATATATATATATACACACACATACACACACACATATATGTATCAATATATACATATTATCATGTTCACATAAAAGCAACCACTAATAAAAATTTTATATAATTGAACACTTAGAAAATGTCTATGAAATCACAAACTCATTAACAATCAGAAATAACTTCAACAGTGTTTATTTAAGTATAACAGATAACCAAAACATCAGCTGTTGTTACTTTCCTTCCACACATCAAGAATCCAATAATTGGGACTTCCCTGGAGGTCCAGTGGTTATGACTTCGCCTTCCAATGCAGGGGGTGCAGGTTCGACCCCTGGTGGGGGAGCTAAGATCCCACATGCCTTGGGGCCAAAAAACCAAAACATAAAAAATATTGTAACAAATTCAATAAAGACTTTAAAATTGGTCCACATCAAAAAAAATCTTAAAAAAAACCCCAATAATTCTTCACTGAATGTAAAAAAAAAAAAAAAAAAAAGCACTTTTTCCTGCTTAGGTCTGAACTGTACCATCAATCTAACATCACACGTCCTAGCCTCAATCTGCCCTCTTCTCCCCCACTGACATAATATTCTACGTTTAAATGGCCTAAGAGTATTCAGTGTATCCTGTGTGTGTTGTATACTCAAATAAATAAACAAATAACAAAAAACATGTCTTTCTTATATTGTACTGTCTGCTTTGAGTGACTTTTCCTTCCTTTCCTAGTGAAATCCTACTCTTTTTAAAGATGGTAGCTCCACCCACTTTTGCTAAGTTTTCATCAATAACCAAATAGAATAAATTGCTTTCTTCCTATGACTCCATACAAAATTTTAGGCCTGCCTCCTTACATTGAGACTTGTCTGACAACTTCATTCATGGGGCTGAGGACAAGCAGAGTGTTTCAACTGGAAAACATCCTGAATAGTAGTTACTGTTGCCACAATGTACAGCATGATGGCTAACTTTCTCAGTGTCAGTCATCCTGCCTCTAACACCTCCTCTAGACTAAAAGCTCCTTCAAAGCAGGGCCTCAAGAAATTCCTCTTACCACATAGAGCTTACAGCTCTCCACATGATGACCATGCAAAAACTGTTTGATGAATAATGAAAACTGAAAGCATGAACACACTTCGAGAAAATTAGTCCAATGAATTACAGCTATATCTTTGGATAAAGACATAGATGCTAAGGAACGTAAGGCTTTAAGAGTACAATTACACAAAGTTAATGTCTCCTACTATGTCTCTCTAAGCCCTAATACCCACCCTCTCTACCCCTAGGAACCACTAAAATGTATACATCTACAGCTTGACACACTGACCTGGGACTGTTAAGTATGTATGGGTTACTGTCTGATACACTCAGAGAAAAAGTTACAATCTTCTTATCTGCTGTTTTTTCTGTCTGCTGTAAGCATCTGATACTGGCCACCTCCCTGATTCCCTTTCCTCTCCAGTCCCATTCGTCTCTCCCATCTCTTCTATCTTCTTTCATATATCAGCTTTTACATGAGAGGGCTGGCCCATTTTATACAATGCTAGTCAACCAGGGAAACACATTTTATTCTATGCAGTAAAGCAAGCTTTGATTTTAATAGACTTTGTAAACATAATCTCAGCCATTTCTGCCTAAGAAAATTGAGAAAAGAGTTTACACAAAAGTGATACAGGCTTCATGCACACTTTATTTTTATGTCAAGTAGCTTCCTATAGCAATATGCTCATCTGTAGTAAACACTAAGTCCTTATTTAGGAGTGCTAAATTGTGTCACCCTTGAGGCTTACAGAACCTTATCATCTGACTTCTAAACATTCTCTATTAGAAAATACTTTCATCAAATGCCTAAATTTCTACTTTCAGTAAGTATAAAAACATTACCACTGATTGCCCTAAAGCACTTTCAGGAAAACAGTTCCTATTTGGTTAAACTGTCACCAAATTTTAAGACTGGGACTCCATACTTACACACTTTGGTGGGGGGTTGGGGGGGGGGGAGGATGTCAAACCTGTACCAAAAGAAATAATATTTTGATACAGTATCAAATTCTACTCTTCCCCACATTCCCCCAAATAAAGAAATGTATCAATATCTTCCCTAACACCATACTTCCCACATTTAAGAAGCTAATCAACTAAAACTATTAACTTTATACAGTAAAGGACATCAATTAAAAGGGCAAATTATTTTCTCAGGAAAATAATTTCACGTTCAAGGTTATACGAGCATTCTCTCTCTCTCTTTTCTTTTTCTTTTTTTTTTTTTGTGGCCACGCAACATGGCTTGCGGGATCTTACATCCCCAGCCAGGGATTGAACCTGGGCCCCGGCACTGAGAGAGCCAAGTCCAAACCACTGGACTGCCAAGGAATTCCCTATATGAGCATTTTCTATCCTAGATTGTGTTGTCTAGGTAATATAATTTAAATCAGCAAAGAGCCAAAATACTTTGTTATGTCTGAAATAAAGGAGGAAAAACAAACATTTTAAGCAGCCTATTGAAAACATCATATGTAATTAAATTCACTTACCAATATAAAGTTTTGTTTGATAAAGTGACACCAATCCTCTGCCTTTTTTTTTGCGGTTCGCGGGCCTCTCACTGCTGTGGCCCCTCCCGTTGCGGAGCATAGGCTCCGGACGCGCAGGCTCAGCGGCCATGGCTCACGGGCCCAGCCGCTCCGCGGCATGTGGGATCCTCCCGGACCGGGGCATGAACCCGTGTCCCCTGCATTGGCAGGCAGACCCCCAACCACTGCACCACCAGGGAAGCCCCCCCTCTGCCTTTTTTAAGTGTCTCATTTCCTTCTCAGACCAGGAAAAAAAGCAATAATAGCCACGTGGCAGTCGTTCAACATTTCCAAAGCACTTTTTATAACTTTTTAAAAAATATATTTATTTATTAATTTATTTGGTTGCACTGGGTCTTAGTTGTGGCAGGCAGGCTCCTTAGTTGCGGCTCGCTGGCTCCTTAACTTGTGGCATGCGAACGCTCAGTTGCAGCATGCATGTGGGATCTAGTTCCCAGACCAGGGATCGAACCCGGGCCGCCTGCATTGGGAATGCAGAGTCTTAACCACTGCCCCACCAGGGAAGCCCCAAAAGCACTTTTATGCCTTTTGTAATGTTAACAGTTCAATATAATTTAGCCACCATTCTCATCACAGGCTGCATAAATGATACTAAACCAAGACATCAATTATATTCACAATAAATTATCACAGTTATTAGAACACCACCATTTGTAGTTCAAAATAATTTGAACCACCAACAGAAACAAGTAAAGAAAGTAATCTTTCTTACCAGGTCTAAATGGTAAAACTCTTGGGAATTCATTCAACTAGCAACTGTTCAACTACTGTTGAATTATTTAGCAAACACTATGTTAACAGCGCTAACAGTATGTATGGAGACCGTCCTCAATGAGCCTACAGCCCATTGGGAGGGTGAGTAAGCTAACAGTTCTGGTGCATGAAACCTATGATAACACAACTGATACATACATATGAAGCACGCTTCAAAGACAGTACCCTCACAGAACCTCAATTTCTATCAATAAATTCTAATTGTTTTAATGAATAAAGATAAATGATAAAATTAGAGAACATTAGTCAGCAAGTTAAAATTCTAAAATAAAGGGCTGGAGATAGAGAATATCATAAAAGTTCCTGTCACACAGTAGATATGATAGCTATTGTTGTTGTTATAACTTAAAAGGGGGAGAGGGGAGTAGCATACAAATGGGCCCATCCTCTGAGTTTAAAATAGACAGAGATCCAATTTGGAGAGGAGGTTACATAAGAAGAACAGCCATCCTCAAGATAAATTAATAAATATACATGCCAGCCTTGAAGCCACTGGCAAGATTCCAAACTGTAACAGAAAACTGACTACACAAAGACTACTGAATCAACGAAATATAATAATACACATCCACTGGTTTGATAAATGGGCCCCCATGGCTTGTCATATGAGAGTATCTATCCCCACCTAAGTCTTAATTTTCTCTAAAGTATACTATCCCAATTTGAAAATACCATTTGGAAATGTTATTATACACAGAAAGCATAAAGGAAAGAACCTCTACAAGATGAAACAGATAAGCCTATTCTTATTTTAATACCATATAATCTATCTTATAAACTTTGGTGATCAAATGTATCCAAATAAGGGCTGCAGAAACCAAGAAACCCTGAGATGGATATGTTTCCTTCACTGAAAAAACTGTAAGAACGAGGAAAAAGAATAAAAATAGACAGTAAGACAATGAAATAAAAATGATACATATGTAGATCAATATAATACATTTTATTTAAAATAGTGACTCAAATATTCAATGAATCTAAAATCCACATACAAAGAAGGCAACTTTGGTCCATAGTCAACAACATTATTAATGTACTTAATAATAACACATGTGAAACAAAGGACATCAACCAGGAAGCAATGTACTTCACGGGATCTGCCCTAGTGAGCTCGACCTCCCTGCAACTGTACAGTTTTAGAAGCATGTGCATAGGTGCTTTTTCTAGACCATCCAAAGCTTTCTGCAGATCTCAAATGGGTAAGTGACCTAAAAAAGTTCAGAGTCACTCACCTAAGACTGTAAGTTTCCAACATTCCTGATATTAATTTTCCCTGACAATGAACAATAAGAAAACAAATCATAAGAAGAATTAGCTTAAGAATTAGGTTAAAACAAGCTATCATAAAATTCAGTGGAAATTTTTTTACAGCATAAAAGAAAAATACTTTATTCGCTTTATAAGCTGTAAATTTGAAAATTTAAAGCTTTATGAAACTAAACTAGCTTTACAAAACAGATGTTTTTGCCTATGCTACTTAATCAATTCAAGTCACATTCCTAGAAGACAATATAGCCATCTGATGATTTCAGCGTCAATGGAATGAGCCGAATCCACACAACAGCATTTTACAAAAATAATCAGTGGTTTAAAGCAGGGCATGTGCAAAATTCCTGAAATAACACATACATAATTCACTGCCAAACTCAGATCAATTCAAAATCTGCAGAGGCAAGAAGCGTTATTACGGCTCTGAAATCCATATTCAGTAAGGCTGTGTTCAGAAAAGTTTCATTTCAATTTCAAGAAAGTAAATGACTAGAGAAGTTCAATAATGATTCTGGCAGATATCAGTACCTCTCGTTCAAAGCAGAATCATTTTACACAGCTTAAGATTCTTTAAAAGAGAAAGAGGGCTTCCCTGGGGGTGCAGTGGTTGAGAGGCCCTGCCGATGCAGGGGACACGGGTTCGTGCCCCGGTCCGGGAAGATCCCACATGCCGCGGAGTGGCTGGGCCCGTGAGCCATGGCCGCTGAGCCTGCGCGTCTGGAGCCTGTGCTCTGCAACGGGAGAGGCCACAACAGTGAGAGGCCCGCGTATTGCAAAAAAAAGAGAAAGAAAAACACCAATTTATAGGATGTAAGTCTTGAATTTAAGGATGAAATGTCATCTACTTGAGAAATATAACACTGCCTCCTCTCAAATATTATAGCCAACAGTTAGAGGCAAAAGAGCACAGTGGAAAAGGAAAAAGCACAGCCTTATTATAGATCAGGCTGTAATTCTGGCTCTGCCACTAGCAAACTATATGGCTTTGAGCAAGTTACTTCACCTCATTATGCCCTGGTTTACTCAACAAAATATTAGCAAACTGAATCCAACAACACATAAAAAAGATCATACACCACGATCAAGGAGGATTCATCCCAAGTTCACAAGGATGGTTCAACACACACCAATCAGTCAATGTGATACATCACACCAACAAAAGACAAAAAACCACATGATCATCTCAACAAATACAGAAAAAGCATTTGACAAAATTCAACATCCATGCATGATGAAAACTCTTACCAAAGTGGGTACAGAAGGACCATATCTCAAAATAGTAAAAGCTATTTATGACAAACCAACAGCCAATATAATAATACTCAATGGTGAAAAGTTGAAAGCCTTCCTGCTAAAATGTGGAATGAGACAAGGATGCTGACTCTCACCACTTCTCTTCAACATAGTACTGGAAGTCCTAGCCACAGCAATCAGACAAGAAAAAAAAAAGGTATCCAAATTGGAAGGTAAGAGGTAAAATTGTCATTATATGCAGATGATATGATACTATATATAGAAAACCCTAAAGACTCCACACAAAAACTACTAGAACTAATAAACGAATTCAGCAAGGTAGCAGGATACAAGATTCACATACAGAAATCAGTTGAATTGCTTTACACCAACAATGAAAATATCAGAATGGGAATGTAAAAAAAACAATACCTTTTAAAATCACAACCCCCCCGAAAATAAAATATTTAGGAATAAATCTCACCAAGGAGGTGAAAGACTTATACACTGAGAACTATGAAACATTAATAAAGGAAGTTGAAGATGATTCAAAGAAATGGAAAGATATCCCATGCTCTTGGACTGGAAGAATTAATATTGTTAAAATGGCCATACTACCCAAAGCAATCTACAGATTTAACGCAATCCCTATCAAATTACCCATGACCTTTTTCACAGAACTAGAACAAATAATCCTAAAATGCATATGGAACCATAAAGACCCAGAATTGCCAAGACAATCCTGAAGAAAAAGAACAAAGCAGGAGGCATAACCATCCCAGACTTCAGACAATACTATAAAGCTACAGTAATTGAAACAGCATGGTACTGGCACAAAAACAGGCATATGGATCAATGGAACAGAATAGAGAGCCCAGAAATAAACCCACACACCTACAGTCAATTAATCTTTAAAGAGGGAGAATATATAATGGGAAAGAGACATTCTCTTTGTCAAGCGGCATTGGGCAAGTTGGACAGCCATTTGTAAATCAATGAAGTTATTAGAACACACCCTCTTGCCATACACAAAAATAAACTCAAAATGGCTTAAAGACCCAAACATAAGACATGACATCATAAAACTCCTAGAAGAGAACATAGGCAAAACACTCTCTGACATAAATCATATTAATGTTTTCTTAAGTCAGTCTCCCAAGGCAATAGAAATAAAAATAAACAAATGGGAAAATAAACAATGGCATATATCCAGACAAAACTAATCAAACTTACAAGCTTTTGCACAGCAAAGGAAATCATAAACAAAACGAAAAGACAACCTACTGAATGGGAGAAAATATTGGCAAACAATGCAATGGACAAGGGCTTAATTTCCAAAATATACAAACAGCTCATACAACTCAACAACAAAAAAACAAACAACCTAATCAAAAAATGGGCAGAAGAACTAAATAGACACTTCTCCAAAGAATACAGGTGGCCAACAGGCACATGAAAAAATGCTCAACATCACTAATTATCAGAGAAATGCGAATCAAAACTACAATGAGGTACCACCTCACATCGGTCAGAATGACCATCATTAAAAGGTCTACAAATAACAAATGCTGGAGAGGGTGTGAGAAAAGGGAACCCTCCTACACTGTTGGTGGGAATGTAAGTTGGTGTACCCACTGTGGAAAACAGTATGGAGGTTCCTCAGAAAACTAAAAATAGAACTACCATATGATCCAGCAATCCCACTCCTGGGCATATATCCAGAAAAAACTATAATTCAAAAAGATACATGCACCCCTACGTTCATAGCAGCACTATTCACAATAGCCAAGACATGGAGACAACCTAAATGTCCATCGACAGATGAATGGATAAAGAAAATGTGGTATATATACACAAGGGAATACTACTCAGCCATAAAAAAGAACGAAATAATGCCATTTGCAGCGACATGAATGCAACTAGAGATTATCATACAAACTGAAGTAAGGCAGAAAGAGAGCGACAAATACTATATGATATCACTTACATGTGGAATCTAAAACATGACACAAATGAACCTATCTATGAGACAGAAACAGAATCGGGGACATAGAAAATAGACTAGTGATTGCCAAGGGGGAGAGGGGTGGGAGAGGGATGGATTGGGAGTTTGGGATTAGCAGATGCAAACTGGCATATATAGAGTGGATACATAACAAGGTTCTACTGTATAGCACAGGGAACTATACTCAGTATCCTGTGATAAACCATAATGGAAAAGAATATGAAAAAGAATATGTGTGTGTGTGTATGTGTGTATACATATATATATATACGTATAACTGAGGCACTTTGCTGTACAGCAGTAAGTACCACAACACTGTAATTCAACTACACTTCAATAAAAAATAAATTTTAAATAAATAAATAAATAAGCTGCCTGGAGCCGTGATGCACAAGGAACTCCTAATCTCCCCTATTAACCACCAACCCCTATCCACCCCATAGCTCAAGTCTTCCTTAATAAGACAATTTTAGTGCTTTAGGAAAATTTAAATTCCTTCTCACAAAAGGCTTGGGAGTAAATGCAAAGCTAGAAGATTCTCAAAAATGTAAAAACATCTTGCAAAAGAAGGACAAAAGAAAGAAATTACAAAGTTTTACAAAAGCACTGCTGTTTTTGCCAGGACCCAAGCTAAATACCTGGAAATCAGAGGAATGAGCTTTGCTAAAACTTCAGATTTGATTCATGATTGCTTTCCACAGAAATCTATGTGGGACCTTTAGTATGAGTTTCCTCACCGGCCAAGGTATGTGTGTGTGGTAGGGGGAGGTCAGGGGCGGAGTATGCACTAAAATCAGTGCCTTTCAAACCACATTCCTCTGAACTCTCAGGTCCTGTGAAAGTACCTCATAGGTCTCAGGACCAATGTCTTCACACCATCTTCAAGCAGGAAAAGTAACAGTTGTACTGTTTTACGTATGATGTGGTTTTACATTAAGGTAAAATCATGTTAAGTATTCCATGTAAGATTTTGTCTTACAAGTAGGTTCAGGTTATAAATGCTGGCAAATGATGCACAAAATAAATAGTTCTTAAAGTTCTGACATTCTCTAAGTTCATGACTATCATTTTGAAATGGAATTTAACAGTAAAATGAGATTTGCTTTAGAGAAATTTGCTTTTGCAGTAGA
The DNA here is from genome assembly GCF_003031525.2 of Neophocaena asiaeorientalis asiaeorientalis. Lineage (NCBI taxonomy): Eukaryota > Metazoa > Chordata > Mammalia > Artiodactyla > Phocoenidae > Neophocaena > Neophocaena asiaeorientalis. The sequence continues at coordinate 11,143,182 of NW_020174645.1, read as the reverse complement.
TACAATGACAGGCTACTTCTATTTAATAATACTGCAAGAGATACCTAGCATTACTTTTCAAGTAATATGGTGTGGTGCCACCTATAGAAGTTAATTGAAAGCCTCAACATAATTCAAAAGAATGGGTAAAATAAAGATGACTTTCTTTATTAAATGTTAAAACTCTTACTGAAATTCATTAATTCTTTCAGTCAGAACTAAGAAAAGTTTGAAATGCTATAAACTGGAAAGCCTGGCATTACAACTAAAGGGACCCCCCAACTGTAAATTATTATAGCATAGGGATCCCCCAAAAGCAACACAATGAGGGATAAATGATTAAATAAGAAGTCCCAATAACTACAGCATCAAGATATATTTAACATTATGGTACATAACATTTAAAACCAAACTTTGAAAGAAACTATAACTTGAAAATTAGACATATTAGAGTATTTGATAGCAAAAATTTAAAGGAGGGGAGGAGAGAGATAAAGTCCTTGTACTCAATTAATTATTTTATGGACACAATTTTATTCCACCGAAAGAATTTCTAAATGAAATTCATTGAACAAACTATGCAATAAACATTTTATAAACTTCAAAATTTCAAAATTCTTCTATACCAAGAAGAATTCTCAATCACACAGCTGAAGTATTAAATATATTTAACCATGGTTTTCAAATGTAATACCAAAATTGATCTATATATCTTCAAAGACAATGCAAGAGATTCACTTTTAAAGACGTGTAAGAAAAACCAATAGACTTTCCTTAATGATAGGTCCAAACAATCATGCTTACTTTCTTACTTCTACGGGCAGGAAATGTTACTTGCGGTATTCCAAGGACAATGGTGATTCAAGGACAAAGGACGACCCTGCCTGAAAAAGTTTCAGCATTGCAGCCCCTACCGGACCCTTAATTGCCCTCCAACCATGTTGAGATGGTTACGAAATTCCTGAGCCCCCCTGGGTGACGCCCACCTAGGCAACGGGACCTGTCCCAAATAAGGAAAGGCATATGCCCTGTCCCACTCCCACCCTACAGAAGGAAGGTATATGTGCCTCGACCAATTAGTAAACAAAATTTTCACCTCGGACCATTCCTTTGTTTTCTGGCTATAAAAACTGATCAATAGCACATGTTCGGGCTCGACTCTCCCAGACTACTAGGAAGTCGGCCGGCTGTTCTGTCGGCCGGCTGTTCTGTCGGCCGGCGACGCTTCCCTCTAATAAATTCTCTCTTCTTTACATTCTGTCTTATGTCTGGAAATTCTTTTCCAACCCGCGTTCAGACCATGACATTACTAATTGATAGAGTTTATGAAAAATGGTGGTAGTAGGATGAGAGTAGAAAACAATGATAACAGAAGGTAACGCACCAAAGTATGACAACAGCTACAGTAACTTATAAACTGATGAGATTTCCAAATAAAAAAAAAGGCAAGCAGTAACCCAAAGAAATCACAAACATATGTTTCCAGATAAGCAGGATGTCAGAAAATTATACCATTACATTTATCCCCACCTTGGGACAAAGGTAACATCTAAAATGCTATCTTCATGAAGTTTTAGAGGGAAACACGAGAAAACTAACAAAGTCAGATACAGAAATACACAGTTTAATTCTTCTACGTCTCTTGTAAGAACTTTAATATGGTTAGAATCATAAAATCCCTGCAACCCAATTATTGCTAAAGTTAGTGTTAATTTACAAATGAATTGCTTTGAATTTTTTCCAAAGAAAACCCACATATGAAAGTAAGAATATACAGAAATTCCTTGGCACTGACAGATTTAAAGTTTTTACTTTCAACTACTCAAGACGCAAAAGAAGGGCCACTGAAATGCAGTAACCTGCAATTTTGCAAAGGCTAGAATGTGAACTGCTGGCACAGTGAGGTTGGTGAAAGGGAGCAGTCATTTCACTTGTAAATAAGCCCCACAAGTGGATTGTTTACGGTTTTTTGCTGTTTATTTCTCTCTACTTGTTGCCAGAAATACAGTAACTTTCCTGAAGTTATTGTTTTAAAAGATTTTTTTTAATCAGAAATGGACATAAAAATAAAAAACCAGCCAATTGCTAAAGCTGGTGGTAGATGTGAAGAGGTCTAAGGAATGACTAGTGTTAGCCAAAAATACAAGGGAGGAAAGTCATTGGGGACCACTCAGACTTACGAACTGAACCAGTGAACCATATGCTTAGTCAGAAACAAGAAAAAGTAATCTGCAAAAGTATTTTTGGTAAGTGGACCAGCCAGGGCAAAAATTATATTTTACGGAGGAAAATTCTATGTCATAATGCTATCTGCAAAAAAATGGAACTTTCAGAAGGCTTCAAGATGCATCTCTTCCAAATGTCAATGATGTATTATATCACAATAAACTAGTGATCTGCTTCCAAAAGTCAACATAACTTGACGTGTCTGCATACAGATGATTTTATGGACCACAATCTTGAAATCTGTCTACTTTGAGAGAGAAGTGAACTTAACAGAATCTAACTTAGCATAAAACCCTAGTGTATTCCAATAATGCATGAAAAATAAGATGGCACTTCAAAAACATGTACTGCAAAAAAATTGTTTTCCAAGTCATTTTTTTTTTACCTCTTTTCCCCTAGCTTCTTTTCACCTAGTTGACACTCAATTAGGACCAGACCTCTTTCTCATCAGTTACTTGGGAACAAAGACAGGGGTTATTACTAGACTGTATCAATGACTGCTAGAGTTATATCAAAAAGGACCCAGAAGCCATCTTGCATAGGCTTCTACTGACCAAAGACAAGACAATTTAAACATCAAGAAGGATGACAACGGCAACTGACTGAAACAATGTGCTTAAATCCACGAGTTCAAAACATTCAAAAATAAAAATTCACAGGTCAGTTTCTGAAGAACAGTTGACTCTCACTCCATAAATTAAAGAGTTTTCTTCAAATACTAGTCACATCACACCTGCCATTTCAATAATAACTCTAGTAAGATCCAAATGTTCTATTCATAGGGGAATGGAAGCAAAAGTAATTCATATATTCTGTATGAAGAGTAAAGCATCAGGAATAAAAAAGAAAAGAAAAAAGAAGAAACGGTGTTACCTGGTCAAAAGTGTGATATAAAAGACGGAAATGTTAATGCCCCCCTCCCCAAAAAGGTTCGTCGTGTATATTTTATGCATTCCAATCAAAGTGTCTACATATACATGTCCTAGTTTTTTTAAAAAATCTACGCAAGAATTATCAATGATTAAGGGGACTGCTGAGAGTCTAATGGTTTTTTAAATTGCCAACGTTTTAGGTACCCGTTACCAGTGGACTTTAAGTATTGCAAGTATATTACAGAGAGGGGAAGGACTTGAAGTTTCTGATTCCTGAGTAAAAATTACAAACCAAGGACAAACACCTCAACGTTCAACATCCTTTAATAACTTCTATTTTGGACTAAATGAGAACCCTAAGGCCACACTGAGGAAATATTTTTAAATCGTCCCGTGAAAAATCACACAAGCTAGAGGTTTATTCCTCTTGAATTTTATGGTTTTGTTTAAAAAAAAAAGATTACTACTACAACTGTGTAGCATGATCGATCTCAAGACTTTTCTGATGCCTTGTCCAGCTAACCAAGAGCATCCCACACTTTTTCCGAACGCTGACTCAAAAAAATCACTGCTCTTTTCCCAGTTTACATACTAGAGTATATAAATCCAACTATCCTCTACCATGCTTTCCTTCCTAAGTAATTTTCTTACTACTCCTCATTGCTTTCTATCAACTGCTAAGGGAGTGGTCAGATAATTATTAGGGCCAACCTCCTACCACAGTGAGATCTGTTCCAGACCTACTTACACGGTCCCAAAGCCAAAACAAAACCAAGATGACACTTCCTCAAATGATACAGAGTCCTCAAACTGTGTAAGTCCTAAAGATTTTCAAGTGGTTCTACTCTAATCTAGGCTCTTAATGCTAATAACACTTAACCATGGCATAACCAAAATTAGCCTTCCTCCTGAAATACTCTTCTAAAAACTCTAAGAAAGTTAACTATCTTTCCCCTAAATTTCTCTAATGTTATGGGCAGTCAATTGCCACAAACTACACTAAGCGAATCTAAGTGAAGACAAATTCAACTGCTTTCCCTTCCCATTTCAACTTACACACTACATGAGATATAGCATCACAGGAGGGAGGGCAGGCAGGTTTACTCTAAAGAATAAGCCTCATGGGCTTCCCTGGTGGCGCAGTGGTTGAGAGTCCGCCTGCCGATGCAGGGGACACGGGTTCGTGCCCTGGTCCGGGAGGATGCCACATGCCGCGGAGCGGCTGGGCCCGTGAGCCATGGCCGCTGAGCCTGCGCATCCGGAGCCTGTGCTCCACAACGGGAGAGGCCACAACAGTGAGAGGCCTGTGTACCACAAAAAAAAAAAGTCTCGTTCGTTAGCAGAGGCACCTGAAAATGAATTCCAATCACCACAACAGCACACAGACATTCTCTCCACTACACTCAAAGGATCAGAATCTTCAGTGAAATCATTTCAGGATAGAGTGAAAGTTAAATTGCACATCTGGAACTTCAGCTACACTGAAGGAAAGCAGACTGCTTTGAAATGCTGCCACATTTACATTCTAAAGGAAATCACAAAAACCACTAAACAAATGGTATGAATAACATTCTCACTTCTCCCAAACCTGAGGGCATTTAGTAAATGTTTATTGAATGAATTGCCTTATTTCATGAAATACATATTATAGCTCCTAATTATCTTTCTACCATTTCCCCAAAATAGAACAAATGGACCAAAATCAATCTTAGAAGGTAACGAACATATATGACATTTCCATAATGGTATCACAGACCCCTAAAATCCAACCCCATGTCCTTCAGGGAAAACGAGTATGTTCTGTATAGCACCTAACGTTCATTGCACAAACAGACTACAAAAAAGCCACCAAGGATTCTAAAATCCAAAACTGGCACAATTAATCTATCATATTTATATTTGCACACAAGCAGAATTGTACCAAAATAAGCCTTCATAAATCCTGCCTGGGTTTAGGAAAAATGTAAGTAGTAAACTGGCAAGATCATAAATAAAGAAACCTCTACCTAATGCTAATGGAAGTGCAGAGGTATTTACAAATGAAAGCTCATCAGGAGATCAAGATAAATCATGTGAAATGGAGACGTTGAAAAGCACTCTTAGGTTTACCACTTGAAGCTGTAAACTTGAAAAGCCTAGGAAAATCATCAAGAAGACTAATTCCCTGCATAATAAGTTCACCACCATCTCAAAAAGGAAGAAAAGGAGGAAACACACAAATAGAAGAAAAGAGGGAGGGGCCAAGGGAGGACTTAGGGAAAACTTCAGGGTACCCTTATTAAGCCCCCAGCCAGATGAAGAAAACTTTCTATCACATTCCCCTGATCAATGGCCTTCTGTTAGAACCCTTTAGTGCCTCTGCCTTAAAAAGATGGTGTCAAAAATGGCCTTTCTGCCATTTCCAACCATTGTTGGTTTTGCCCCCTTGACCAGCCAGCCCCGCCAACCAAACTTTCTGTGGTGATGGAAAGGTCTGCACTATCCAACAGGGTGGCCACGTATGGCGACTGAACACCTGAAATATGTTGTGTGATAAAGGTTCTACGTTTTTCATTTTATTTAATTTTAATTAATTTAAATTTAAATAGCCACACCACACACAGTAAGTAGCTACCATGCCGAATAATGCAACCCTAGAGTCAAAATGAGTAATCTGATATTTTATTGTTGAAGGAAGTTTTACTGATAAAAGGTACCTTTAATGTGGCTGACTGAGGCATAAACTCAGAAAAAAAAATTTTTCTTGAATACATCTCTCTATACATCAGCCATGCAGGGTCCTTTGCACTGAAAGGCATACCCCGAAACTGCTTTATTTATACTTTAAGACAGCTGAATTTTGGAGTCTGAAATAATTTTTATGATATGCAAGAAAGATAAGTGACAATAGAATAAAAAATAAATCAGAAAGCTCCAAGATTTTTCTTAGTTTAACCTGTTTAAAAATAAAAACAGGAATTCCCTGGCGGTCCAGTGGTTAGGACTTGGCAGTTTTACTGCCGGGGCTCGGGTTCAATCCCTAGTTGGGGAACTAAGATCCTATAAGCCCCGTGGCACGGCCAAAAGAATAAAATAGAAGTAGCTACTCATCACAGGTCCCTAAAATAGAAGTAGCTACTCATCACAGGTCCCAAAGTGCCAATCACTACATCTCTATTAAAAAGTTTCCTTCTCGGGCTTCCCTGGTGGCACAGTGGTTGGGAGTCCGCCTGCTGATGCAGGGGACGCAGGTTCGTGCCCGGGTCCAGGAAGATCCCACATGCCGTGGAGCGGCTGCACCTGTGGGCCATGGCCACTGGGCCTGAGCGTCCGGAGCCTGTGCTCCACAGCAGGAGAGGCCACAGAAGTGAGAGGCTCGCGTATCGAAAAAAAAAAAAAAAAAAAAAAGTTTCCTTCTCAATTATACTACTGTCTGTATCATATTTTAATCTTTCATTACATTCAGTTTTAAAACTTTGTTATACATGGCTCTGTCAGGTAACATTTTCTAAGAATATTGTAACATATTCTTAAGAACACTGTAAGGCAATATGTAAACAGGACTATAGTAGTTCAATAAATAACCACTGAAATAAGTGGAAATAATGAAAAACAGTTTTTAATGTTTATTAAATTAAGTGTATATATAACATTTTCCCTGAGGAAGCCAAATCTACCACATAATCATATTATACTTCTGTAATTAAATTTTGAAGTTTGCAAATAACATCCTCTTAGAAACCCACGAGATTAAGTTGCTAATTGTTTAATAATGATATTAAGGGCTTCCCTGGTGGTGCAGTGGTTAAGAATCCGCCTGCCAATGCAGGGGACACAGGTTCAAGTCCTAGTCCGTGAAGATCCCACATGCCGCGGAGCAACTAAGCCCATGCACCACAACTACCGAGCCTGCACTCTAGAGCCCACGAGCCACAACTACTGAAGTCCGTGTGCCTAGAACCTGTGCTCCACACCAAGAGAAGCCACCGCAATGAGAAGCCTGCGCACCGCAACGAAGAGTAGCCCCCGCTCGCCGCAACTAGTGAAAGCTCACACGCAGCAACAAAGACCCAACGCAGCCAAAAATAAATAAATGAATTTATAAAAAATGAAAATGATATTAAGTTAATTTTTATAAATGATTAAAATTGATATTATTACTTCCCTATTTGAAAAATATAACTCAAGAATAACACCTTCTCTCATCTGAAATCATCAAACTTCTGAGAACCACAGAATTTGACCCCACAATTTTCTCTGGTCTTTTCAACTATGATGATATTTCTTATAACCTGGCCTTTCTACTAGAATGATTTTTTTTTAAGCCAAACAATTACAGATAGGTAAAAACTATTCCATAAATATAGTACATATGGAGCATGTTAAAATAAAAGCTACTTCTCCAACCTAATACAGTATTCACACTTCATCTCCTGCAACTCATATAGCCAAAACAAAAACAACACACACACACAAAATTTTAACCTACAGCCTGAGCAAAACGCACGTACAGGAAACAAAATCAAATATGTTCTGCCCTGATAATCAAATTATGCAAAAAAAAAACAAAAACAGGCTTTATATAATATCAGGAAACTCAAGTGATTCATAAAAATATATAGTTCTCACAGACAACAGAACTACAGCAGAGAGGACACTGAGAGAACTATAACATACATTATCGCCTTTCTTCTGAAACTAAAAATCCCAATACAATCTCGGAAGTCGAGAGTAACGCTCAAGGCAACTCCTTGACATGCTGCCATTAGATCAAGAAGACTGTCTTCTGGGATGCTGCTATGGCAATCAGAGATGGCTACCCTAAAAAGAAAAAAGCAGCTACCATTATCAATTATAGTCTCAATACCAGCATCTCAAAACAAATCCAATACTGGAAGAAAAACCATTTCTTAAATGAAGTATAAAACCTACTGCTCCCGTAATTTGCATGGCCTGATGAACTTCTACAGTTTAAACTTCAGTTTTCATTCTCCTTCAATAAACCAAGCAGGTTTTCTTCCCACCAATTCCCCTTCACAAGGATACAGGGACCAATGGACTGAGAGATAGGCAGGAAAGGAAGGGGAACAGAGAGGGAGGTGAGACCTCCCAGCTGTATAAAAACAAACCATGAGTTTTTACCTTTGCTTCCAAATCAAAGGCAAAAGCAAGTACGGAAGGCAAAATATTTTAGGACTAAAAAATAAATAAATACTAAAATTACTTGCAAGTTTCTCCTGCAGTACAGGTTACTTTTTTCCCAAAAAAATAAATTTTTTTTTTTGGCTGTGTTGGATCTTCGTTGCTACACGCATGCTTTCTCTAGTTGTGGTGAGCGGGGCTGCTCTTCGTTGTGGTGCACGAGCTCCGCGTTGCAGTGGCTTCTCTTGTTGCAGAGCACGGGCTCTAGGCACACAGGCTTCAGTACTTGTGGCACGCGGGCTCAGCAGCTGTGGCTCGTGGGCTCTAGAGTGCAGGCTCAGTAGTTGTGGCCCACGGGCTGAGCTGCTCCGCGGCATGTGGGATTTTCCTGGACCAGGGATCAAACCCGTGTCCCTTGCATTGGCAGGCAGATTCTTATCCACTGCGCCACCAGGGAAGCCCCTTGCCTACCATTTTGCAACCTATTCTTCCAAATTCCTAAATTTGATGCTTCTGATTTACTTGGACATAATGAACACTACCAAATAAGAGATCCTTTTATTTCAAAGGGCTATTTCTGGTGAAGACTAAATTTAGTTACAAGGTAGAAAAGCCAAGAAATGCTCATAAGCCCAGAATTTCAAGTTTATATCTAGGCAAAAAAGAATTACATCCATCTTGTATAGATTCCCTCGGTCACCCCCTCCCCCCCACACACATACCCACTTAAGGAAAAAACAAAAAACCTGAGGTATCTCTAAAAGCACAATTAAGTCACAGATTAAAGTGTAAGTAGGATTCCTTAGTGATGTAAACAACTCTACTGGATACAAAGTTCTGAAACTTTTTTTTTCTAATCAACAGGTCAGGTTAAATAACAGCTACAAAATATAATATCCTCCTGCCAATATGCTGTAGTCATGGTAACAACAACAAAATACTAAACTATTTCTTTCCCATCTGACTCATCTTGTTATGTAATAACTCAGTTCTGAGAGTCAAGAGCCACTTAATGAAACTGGAATTACTTACAAAGAAACCATCTATCTTCCCTTAGACTGTAAAAAGATTTTTTAAAAAACAAAAAGGAAAGGAAAAGGAAAAAAAGCTTTGCAACACCTATTTCAAAGGTGCGAAGCTGGATCAAATATTTTCAAAATATTAACTAAAAACCCAATTAACCCCAAATCAAAACTTCAATACTATATTTATATTCACCCCCAATTTGGATGAAATAGAAGTAACACTAAAATTTCCCCCCACTCATGCACCAGCAATATCTAAGGAGAACATGGTTTTCAGAAACAGCTTCTTTCTCTTGGTTTCCTATCAAACATCTTAGATATAGGAATGAGTAAAAATGTTAGCTCAAAATCACTTTATTCAACATATGCAAAAGTAAATAAAATAGCCCAGTCCATATTACAACTAAAAACTTTTTATCTAACTCATTGTAATTGCTTTAAAGTGGCCCCAAAGTGTATTTGGTAAGCTCTGCGCTACTTTATCACTAAAAAATATCCTCATACATAATAATCTTTGCTGCCCCACAGATATATGCATTTATTGGACTGACAAACTAAATTCAGGCTGCCTTATTTGAAAATGTATGCCCACCAATCTGGCTTCATACAACTACTATCAAATAGTGTACCCTAATGTTTTTGGGGCACTCTTAATCTTACAAATCATCAAAATCTACATAAAAATTTCAAAGGATATCATTATATATATACAAACTGAACTAATAATAGGTTAATTCTTTAAATGTTCCAATAAAAACACTTTTGGGGAAGGGGGTGGTTTAAAAGATTTTATTTTTGCTTTTGTTATGCTCAATAATCTAGCTATTATAATACGATCTTTGTTCTTTCTCACCCGCAAATGAAGTTGTCTAAATGATAATCAATACTTCCTTTAAGTGAGCATTCCCTAATATCTTTCTTTCAGAAATGACAAAAGCATATTTACAGTCTATTTTTCTCAGCAGTCACAGAAATCGGTCACCATGCATTCCATATAACTTTCAGTGGCTCTGTCTACCGTCTCAGGGGTAAACCCGAGGAAGCCTTGCACAACCTGATTCCTATCTATCTCTTTCCAGCCTCAACCACCCTCCCCTATCCAGTCACCTCTTCTACCACATATCCTGTAAGCCCTGAACAAATGGAGTTAATCAGCCTCAATTCAATTCAACTTCTCCTATTCTGTTAAAATACAAAAACCTAAAGCGCTGGGATCATATCTTTCTTACTTTTAGATTCACAATGCCTAACACAGTATTTAGGACAGAGTAATTATTCAAAGTATGTTTAATAGACAAAACGTGGATCCAGCCTCTTTCCCTACACTTCAGGTTGATTAATTTTAATATCAATAAATTAAAACACACATAAATTCAATACTAAAGAATCAAAAAATAGATGTGATTAAAAATATACAAAACAGCTATTTAATAGCTCTTGTATTTCACCAAGAATGATAGAACAGACTCCTAATATTCTCCTTGCCACCAACTTCCTTGTTCCAATTTATTTAACATACTGCAGCCCAGATTAATCCTTCTAACTGCTCAAGACTCTGAAGAGATCCTACTAATGGTCTACCGAACGGTGCTAATGCCTTGACCCACTACTCAAGGTCCCCCGTTATCTGATTTGAACTACCTTTCCAATCTTATTTCTTCCTCTTCTCTTTATCACACCCTTCTCAACAGCCAAGCTGAAATTCTAGCTATGACCAAATACTTCACTACTTTGCCTTTGCCCTTGGTTAGTCACTTTTATTAGATTATCTTTTCTTCCTCCTGCCCCTTAAAGTCACATGTCCCAAAAGCATCATTTTTCTTTACTGGTCAATGTAAGAAGCACAAGCCACGCTGAGTATTGAATCCATCCTCCTGCATTCCATACTCAACAAACATCGTCTTCAACATAAGAGAACTACAGCTGGTCAAGAAAAATTCGGTGGCTTGAGAGACAGTAACTGTAGCAAAGACCAACATGCTACTACTATGTCTGATTTAACACTGAAAATCCCCAACAAAGATGTATCTAACTACAAGGAGATCTGGTATGTGTAATACATAAAAACATGTCATATTAATATATGATAGCAAAGTTGATATTAAGGACAGGAAACTTTGGGCAAAATCCATTTGTCTTACACTCGAAGAAAGCTTTAATATTCTGACATTTTTGACAAACCTGATAACTTGGGAAGTCTTAACCTTTAGCTTTATAGAATATTAATTCAAGACCCTCACTCAATTGGGTTGAAATGTTACTCTCACCCTCTGAAGGTTATCACTACCCAGCAAAGACAGAGCAACACATGAGCATGACTAAGAAGTTGCTTGAGCACCTATCTATCTAGATGAAAGTAACAACCTATGTGGGAAAGAAGCAGGAGCCCAGAGAGAAAAGTTGAGTTTTTATAACCATCTGTCTTTTGCTACTAAGTACTCAACATGGAAAGACAATTTGGGGATGCAGGAAAAGATAAATACACAATTTTTTTTTAACTTTATATTTTGGACCTGCAAATTTAGCTGTCTTGAACCATAACTACATACCCCTTGAGTTTCAAACATAGATTAGTACTAAAGTTCTATCATCTTCTTCCCACAGGAAAAAAAAAGTTCATGTCTAGCTCATCTTTCTATCATCTCAAGAAGGCATCTTACAAAAGACAAAAACTCGAAAAACTTAGCTGGCTAAACATTTTAAACTAAAGAAACAAATCCCTGATGTCACAGAAGGAACTTGGAGGAGAAACAAAACATGAACAGAAGTACTACCCATATCAGAGCACTTATCACACTGTATTGTGTACTTATCTAATTGTCCCACTAAAGAATAAATCTGAGAGATCAAGAACTGAGTTGTCCAATTTACCAGTGAATGCCAAATGCCTAACATGGTATCTGGCCCATGTTCAAAGTACCATAATACCTGAAGATTGAATAAACAAAAAGCAAGAGTAAAGAAAACTCACTAAAACCTCACAAGCTCCTGAGAATTACATCAAAATAAGATGATCTAAATTCAAATTTTCATTAATTAAATTTCTGGGAAAATGAACAAGTAATTACATATGTCAAGATCCTAGAAGGCAATAATCATTGTCATTCCCAGCACAGAGGACTGCCTAGCACTTGACAAATGCGTGTTGAACTGAATTCTACACTTCCCTCCTCCTCCAAGTATGAGAGATATAATACAAAGAGATTCAGTAAAATAACTATCTAATTAGTCTTTTTCTAATTAAACCTTTGCCAGGTCATTTTAGGAGGTACAGAATTTTATTTCAACCCAGAGGCACTCGGTGATCAAATTTACCTCAAATAAAACTTTTTTTTTTTTTTAAGCTAAAACACAGAATAAAAGACGGGATTTTAATTCTTCTAACTTTCCTTAATAGTGCCCTTAATCTTAACCTTAATCTAGCTCTATAAGCAAAGAACTCTCTTTAAATCTATTATTCAATATATTAGGCAATTATTACCCACTGCCTCTAAATATAACCAAGTCAAAACAATTATTACACACTGCCCCTAAATATAACTCTGTTCAAAACAACAGGCACGGGCTTCCCTAGTGGCACAGTGGTTAAGGACCCGCCTGCCAATGCAGGGGACACGGGTTCGAGCCCTGGTCCGGGAAGATCCCACATGCTGTGGAGCAACTAAGCCCGTGCGCCACAACTACTGAGCCTGCGCTCTAGAGTCCACGAGCCACAACTACTGAGTGCGCGTGCACAACTACTGAAGCCCGCGCGCCTAGAGCCTGTGCTCTGCAACAAGAGAAGCCACCAAGATGAGAAGCCCACGCACTGCAAAGAAGAGCAGCCCCCGCTCGCTGCAACTAGAGAAAGCCCGCACAGCAACAAAGACCCAATGCAATCAAAAATAAATTAATTAATTAAAACAACAACAACAACAGGCGCTCAAAGACAACTCCTGCAATGCCAACAATTATAATTATGTCAACTAGCCAACATCAGCAATAAAAACAAGCTTTTTATATCCAACATGCCTTTATCCTAACTCTACAATTCACAGTTTGGTACTCTGTACTTCTTGGCATTTTCCAGAAATTCAGTCTCCAGCAAACAGTTTCATTCTTGACACACCAGGATTTTTTTATGACACTGAGATCACACTTCTGAGAAAACAATAATGAAGTTGTTAAAGACTCTAGGGCTTCCCTGGTGGCACAGTGGTTAAGAATCCACCTGCCAATGAAGGGGACATGGGTTTGAGCCCTGGTCCAGGAAGATCCCACATGCTGTGGAGCAACTAAGCCTGCGCTCTAGAGCCCGTGAGCCACAACTAGTGAGCCCACGTGCCGCAACCACTGAAGCCCACGCGACTAGAGCCTGTGCTCTGCAACAAAGAAGCCACTAAGATGAGAAACCCACACACTGCAATGAAGAGTAGCCCCCACTCACCGCAACTAGGAAGACCCAATGCAGCCAAAGATAAATTAAATAAAAATTTTTTAAAACTCTCTAATATCTAATTTCTTCTTCAAATAACCCAAGACAAATTCTGTAATTTAATACAATACTTATCAGCATTTTGCAAAGCACTTAAGACTAGCAGTAAAATATTCTAATGCTGGTTTTACCAAAGAACTGACTACATTTAGAATTCCATGGTAATTTATATTTTCCTCACTATTTTCAGAAATCCAGAAGCCCACAAAGGATAACTTTAAAGACTCTGCCAATTATAAAAGGAACACAAATGAATTGGATACATATATAATTTTTAAACGACCTAAACAAATGAATACCTTAAGAATTTATATCATAGTTCTTATAAGTTAGAATGAAAGTATCAATGGATATTTAAGGTATAATAGTCAATTCCATACACCATTTTAGTCAGCTCAAAATATTCTGGAAGCAGACAGAATATTAACAATAAAGAGATGGGATTTAAAATTTTCTTTTCCTAACTGGACTTATTTGTAATTTATACTTAATTTTTAAAATATATAATCAAGGAAAATGAAATTAAAACAAACATGAATAATTAAATTTATGTTATTAGTGTAGTTCGTATTTCTGCCACATTAAAAAAAATCTAGCAAACTGTCAAGGGTAAAGGCAGATGTCTATTTTTACCAGTGTTCCAGTATTATAACAAACTATTTAGGGGATAAACTTTAGATCAGCATTATAAATATAAAAATGATGAAATAAATTTATTTCAGAAGAAAATTAAGATTTCTACACCCAACTCATTCATTTTATGAATCTTTAGGACTTCTTAAAGAGAAATATATAAATATGGAGATTGATTCTTTTTTTCTGTTCATAATGTGACCCCAAATAAAATCCCTGGATAGCTGACAAACCAAACCAACAAATCAAAAGCATTCATCTATTGTACATCAATTGTAATTTAAATTTTGTAATTTCAAATTTACATCATTTCCAAGGCAAAATAATTTTGAGAGTAAAATGTTAATAGAAAAACTGAACCACAGTTCTTCTTCAAGAAGTATTCAACCTTTTAATGCCTAAAGACTGAATTCCAGAACGCTCTTCTCAAATTAAGTTCAACTGCCAAACATCTTTTCATGTGAAATAGCAAAAATATCTGTAAAGCCACCTATAGAGACTAAAACTATAATGTATGGATTACCTAAGCTCTGTCAGTGCTATTATAAACTGATGAATCTTTTCACAAAATACATATTCAATAATCACAGAATCATTTTAAATCTCCATACGATAATAATCTGAATTATTGTTCCAATGAATATTTTTCCAAACACTTATTTTCTTCTACTCAGAGATTTCCAACAGAAAACTATTTATTTATATAATTTCCCACTTCTTTCAGCAGGACAAATATAGAGACTGAGTTTTAAAGAAGGCTACAACCAATCAAAGGTTTTTTGCTTTGATAGACCTAGACTGGCAGAGCTTAAATTTTATAGTCCATACACTTGAGAATGAATCGACCAAATAAGATGCCAGGTAAACTTTTGCACACAAAATTTAACCTTAGGAAAACTAACAGCTGGAAAAAGCTGTGTGGCTCTGCTATTTAAATAAAGCATCTCAATTAATATACTACTGAACTAAAAAGTCAGTGGTTAGTTTGCAGTCCCTCTAGTGTTCAACTAGTTACATTAACAGTCTCGAAATGGTAAAGACTGCTGTTTATTTCTTAACTACTAAATCTATTCCACATATTAAATAAAAATGAATTTAATAAACACAAAACAAGGTACAAAAAATATCAGCAGAATCTGACATTTTCCCCTGTAAATCATTCAAATTAAGATTTAAAAAGAAAGAGAACTATTTTCCAATGCAGGATTGATCATCAAGTACCCAGCATGATGCCTAGCACTTAACAAGTGAACTATAAATATTTGATTTTTGTCTGGTTCCCAGTTTCAACATATAATTATTTCAAGCTATCATTTACTCTTAGTTTATTACTACTATAAAATTAGAAATAATAAACATAAACAAAAACTATTCTGCAAATAAAAAACCAAATGTGGAAAGAGAAATAGGCTGATTATGGCATGTAACACAAATCTGTAGTAATCCTTGTTAATCAAATATTCTTGCTAATTATCTATATGCAACAGTCAATAAAAGTCCCAAACACTCTGGTCAATTAATAATTCACATACACCATACACTTACCATAATTATCAAGGATCAGGTCACAATCCCTATTTAAAACAATATGGGGGGCTTCCCTGGTGGCACAGTGGTTGAGAGTCCGCCTGCCAATGCAGGGGACACAGGTTCATGCCCCGACCCGGGAAGATCCCACATGCCGCGGGACGGCTGGGCCCGTGAGCCATGGCCGCTGAGCCTGCGCGTCCAGGGCCTGTGCTCCGCAACGGGAGAGGCCACAACAGTAAGAGGCCCGCGTACAGCAAAAAAAAAAAAAAAAAAGGGGGAAGAAGACCTAAACAGATGTTTCTCCAAAGAAGACATACTG
>NW_020174645.1:11101182-11126736 GCF_003031525.2 Neophocaena asiaeorientalis asiaeorientalis | reverse complement strand
GTAAAAAAAAAAAAAAAAAAAAAAAAAAAACAATATGGGACACAATTTTAATTTTTTATTCTAAAATCCCTTCAGCACAGGCATAGATATTATCATCATCCTTGTACTGCCAAAGCCAGAAAACAGTCAGTTATAAGAGACAACTTTTAAAAAAATCAAATGGCTACATATAATTTAACTAAGATGACACTGACAATACCAGGTGAAAAAGAATTCAAATTTTATCTACAGGCAGAAATTATGACCAAAACTATGAATTATAAAATAAGTTCATAAAGATTTAAATATTCTGACAGCGGAGTTCATTAAAGGAAATGTATGACTATGAAAAGCATTTATACAGCATTTAAAATCTATGAACTTTTTGTATTCACTTCATGTTATATCATAAAGTAAAGCTGTAATTCCCATATTACAGCCAAGAATAAAAGACGAAGCAAATTTAAATGACTTGTCTGTCATGACAAGTATCACTGGAAGAGACATGCTGTGAACACTCAATCTTTTTTTTAGTTTACTTATCATACTTATGGTCTCTACCTCTACAAAGGTAAAAGATAACAAAAGAATGGTAAATTTCCTCCTGGCCTCTGTTTCATTTTGGATATGTGAGATTGAACAGCAGGGAGTAATCCACAATCTGTGACCTATACTTCTGCTGAATGCCAGCTGAGCTAAGGTCACAAATAGAAAAAGAGAATGAGAAATGGTTTCTAGCCAAGAAGGTGTGACTTGCTGAAGGTGGAAGGACTCTTCAAGCATTCTCTGTGAGACAGGGCTGCACTCCATGTGCTGCCAAATGGAAATTTCAACTAGCACAGGAAATTCGAGTAATTGCAGGTATATATGTGACTATGTTTCAAGCATCTTTGGAGAGGACAGATCAACTTTGTCTTTGAAAAATGCCATTTTAAAATTATATAACTAACAAAGCAATAACTTGCTATCTTAAATATTTACAAAGTAGATTGAACCAAAAGGCTATTTTTAAAACAAAAGAAAAAGAGATGTATACTGACACTAGAAAACGTCTATCAAAGATTTCCTTGAAAATGTTTGCCTAAATTGTATACTAACTCATTTTATCATGTAGTCTATAGACATGATATTTAAAGAGGTTAGTAATTAATTAAGGATTTTAGGGTGAGAAAGCTCAATGAAAGCTTTCGGTCAATTTAATTTTATAGTAAAACATGCGGTTACCAGTGAGAGCCTCGGCCAAGCAATCTTAGCTAATCATTTCTATGTAGCAATAATGAACTTCAGTATTGGGCTGGCAATTTATAACACATGTAGGATAGCCAAGGTCATCCAATCCATGACATATTCGTAAGTTAACAAGGTTCTGACACACAAATATCATTAAGCACTTTAATCCAATAAATAGTATTCTTCCAAAGCCCCTGTTCTATCAATACATGACACAAGCTTTTTTCCAACTGTCCAAACTACTTGCTATCTACAAACTAATAAAAATAATTTACAGAAAATTTATGGAAAATAATTGAATAAACGTATTCAATTAATTTTAATAAAACCTTTAAAATTAAACTATAAAAAATAAGCAACTACCCCCAAAAAAGTGAAGAAAATTATATCACTGTCTTTTTAATATGCAGTTAAAAAGAAATCAATGCACCAAGAAAATCTTTGAAATGTGGTCATATATTTTCTTTAAAACAGTATTCTATAACAGCATGTTTTCTTTCCTATGTGATCCAGAATACTAGAAGGAGTTCATAGTATGCAATGGTGCTAGACTGATAATCTTTATACAAACTTCTCTTGCACTCACATTCATTTACTAATTAATTTATCCCATAAATGTGTCAGGAATTATGCTGGTCCTGCAATCACAATAATGGGCAAAGCCAGATGCAGGTCTTGCCCCCAGTGCAGTTTACAGCCTATAGGAAGCTTCCCATCTAATCCTATCCAAAAACTCTCAAAACCACCAAACTACCTGTAAGTCCAAGCTCCTCAGCCTAGTATTTAAGCTCCATCCCCAGCAGGCACAAATATGCAGTTTCAATCAACTGTAACTCTTCCCCAACAGATATTCCAAACTTTCCTACTCTGTGTCTTTGCACATGCAATTTCATATAAATGAAATGTTCTTCCCCTGACATGGCCATATATCCAAATACCCAAATTCTACCCATTCTTTAAGGCTCAGCTTAAGAATTAACTGTTCCTCAAAGCTCTGCCTCCTTCCAAATAACTCCAATAATACTGTGTGCCCCTCTTAGGACATTTGTAATAACGCTCTAGGTACGTATGCTATCCCCCCTATTAGACTGTCAGCTTCTGAAAAACAGAGCATGTTTCTGATTCATTTCTGTATTCTGTACAGCACCTAAAACAATATAGGCTCAATAAATATCTTTTGGATAAATACACGATGGTAATTCTATATATTAAAGATCATTAAAGAGTGATAACAATTTATAAGGCTCAAAGAATGTTTATAAGGGCTTCCCTGGTGGTGCAGTGGTTGAGAGTCCACCTGCCGATGCAGGGGACACGGGTTCGTGCTCCGGTCCGGGAAGATCCCACATGCCGCGGAGCGGCTGGGCCCATGAGCCATGGCCGCTGGGCCTGCGCATCCGGAGCCGGTGCTCCACAGCGGGAGGGGCCACGGCAGTGAGAGGCCCACGTACCGCAAAAAAAGAATGTTTTTAAAACATCCTTTCACACATTATTTTATTGCTGTTACAGAATATTATAAATTTAAATGTGTGGGCAACTGAGCTGAATCAGCACTCCAGGACATCCTAGGAAAATGTTTTTGTCCCCTGAGTATAGTCTACCTTATTGTCCCAATCACACTGTGAATCAAACTGATAGTGACGGCTCTGGCAAACTGAGTTGTGGTTAACGAAACCTTTACGGTAACAGTGGGGATAACTGACCCAGCCCCAGATTTGCTACTGGAATCAAGGGCCCCTCCTTGTTACACTCTTTATGAAACCAATAAATGGCATGATAAATTTTTCCATAACAGTCATTGCCAACAAATGTTATTTCCTCCCTAAACAGAGTTGTATGCAATTTGTCCAAGGATGCCAAGGCAGGCGCCCTTTCCATTATTAATATCTACTAGGCTACTTTTAAAGTAAGTTAAAAATATACTGCCTGAAACTGAAATGAATCTAAATTTTTCCTTTAGACTAAATATATTTCAATGTGAATAACATGCCCTCTTATAAAGAGCAAACATCAAAACTGCTTAGCATTTAAACAAGCCCAAGATTACCAGTGAAAAAATAAAATAATCTTAAGAGACCTCATCTTGATGATGTTCATACTTTCCTTCTTCAGACAGTCACTCCACAAATATTTACTTATTTCCTACTGATGGCAGAGTATAATAAACCTTCAAAAAGATGAGCAAAAAGTCTACCTCCCCCCCAAGGCTAGTAAAGCCATAAATAAAAGTTTTTTTAATGAAATATATTTTGCATATGACATTGTATTAAATGAGAACGTTTTTGTTGGTTTTTTTTAGGGCCTCTCACTGCTGCAGTCTCTCCCATTGCAGAGCACAGACTCCGGACACGCAGGCTCAGCGGCCATGGCTCACGGGCCCAGCCGCTCCGCGGCATGTGGGATCTTCCCGGACCAGGACACGAACTCCCGTCCCCTGCACTGGCAGGCGGACTCTCAACCACTGTGCCACCAGGGAAGCCCCTGAGAAAGATTTTTGATGACAAAAAGATTTGTGAATGCTCTACTTCGCTTTACCACTGTATTCACACAATCCTTTTCAACTCAAAGACACTTCATCTTTAACCAATTTTTAATTTTATTCTTAAATATATTTTTAAGTCAAGCCAGTTTTGCTGCACGATTAACTGCAAACTGCAGGGTATTATTCCACCACAACACCCTGGTAACCAGCTCATGTTCAGTTACACCGTCAGAGCACCCATAAAAAAAAATAAAACCTAATTGTATGATCATGTGGATACTGCAGAAGTCCTTTAGCTCAATCCTAGACGGGCCTCAAGAGGATAATGCTTATTCTGTTGGACTCACAAATCACAATATGAAAGAGCCAGGATCAAAACAAGACCCAGGAACTTCCCTGGTGGCGCAGTGGTTAAGAATCCGCTTGCCAACGCAGGGGACATGGGTTCGAGCCCTCATCTGGGAAGATCCCACATGCCACGGAGCAACTAAGGCCCATGCGCCACAACTACTGAGCCTGCGCTCTAGAGCCCATGTGCCACAAGTACTGAAGCCCGCACACCTAGAGCCACTGCTCCGCAACAAGAGAAGCCACCACAATGAGAAGTCGGCGCTCAGCAACAAAGAGCAGCCCCTGCTCGCCACAACTAGAGAAAGCCCACGCGCAGCAATGAAGACCCAACGCAGTCAAAAATAAATAAATAAATAATAAATAAATTAATTTTTTTTAAAAAAGACCCAATTATACAAAGAGTGCCTTTTAGCAATGTTGGGTTTATAAGAAATAGGTATGTGGCCCAGTACTTGTGGAAAATTGTACAAGAATATTTATGTAGATGGAGCAGTAAAGAAAATTATCAAACACTTGCCATAATGATACTCAATGAGAAACTCTTCAGGTAGCATCAGGCCAGCTTAGGTATGAAATATTTAAAACAACAGAATCCAATTTCATAATTCTCTAGTGCTTGAAACACTTCTAAACCTTTGGGATCTTTTGGGAGGACGGAGGAAAGAAGCATATTTATGTGTTATTTCTGCCATTAAAACAATTTTTATACAGAACAAAAAATTTTAGCTCCTAATGATGCTCATGGCTGAGTATATTGATATCAAGTCCCTGCGCCACCAGCGAAGCCCCCAAAGTGTAATTTTTTTTACCAACTCTTTAACTTTCAGCTCATTAGAACATAAGCCCTTTACATGCTATTTCACTACAATCTCTGTATAAATGGTTCATTTTTCATAGAAAAAAACTAATTACATGGTTCAGCAAGTTGCCTGTGGTAACACATCGATTTTATTTACATTCAAAAGTTAGACTTTAGGGCTTCCCTGGTGGCGCAGTGGTTGAGAGTCCGCCTCCGATGCAGGGGACACGGGTTCGTACACCAGTCCGGGAAGATCCCACGTGCTGCGGAGCGGCTGGGCCCGTGAGCCATGGCCACTGAGCCTGCGCGTCCGGGGCCTGTGCTCCGCAACGGGAGAGGCCACAATGGTGAGAGGCCCACATACCACAAAAAAAAAAAAAAGTTAAGACTTTACCTTATTCTCTCAATTTCAAGCACATTTAGCTTAATAATTCTCTCTAATCCATTAGATCTTTTCCTATTCTTCATATGAAAGAATTCTGAAGTGATTATGATCTTAACCATAATTTTATAATATAAATTTACTGCTTACCAAAGTCTTAATAAGTATTTTACTTTCTCTTTTAAGGATAAAATGTATGATTTTCTATTAAATCTAATATTTTAGTAATTATACAGTAGAACCATTTGGATAATCATACCATGAAAGCTATTACCATTTTATAGTTTTTTAGCAAACTAATTCTTTCAAAACTGAACAGTGAAAACAAGGAATAACTTTACTTTATAACTACTTAGAACTAGCTACCATTTACCACTGGGTCCATGTTTTCCCTCAAAGTGCTTGTTTCTCTTGAAATACAAATGTATTTTTCTATTGAATATTATTCTCCACAAAGTAACAGCAAATATGAAAATTAAAATAAAATTTACTTTTCAGGTACATGGTGTTAACAATCTCAAGAATTATTAATGCCATGTGATGAAATCTTCATATAAATGTTGATACATAAAATACTACAAATACAGAATGCTGTAGAATGATATAATTCACCTGTTTTCAAAATCATCAGATTTGTATACCTGAAGAATAAATAAATGCAAACAATGTAAAAAAGTCTTTTTCAAGCTAGTCAGAGATTAATTTTCATGAACCATAAATGGACCATCAATAATGAAAAAACATAAAAACAGAGTAGGAAGTCAGGGATCAGATTTTCTCTTTAGAAGAAATTTTCAAGCTGAATGACATTTTACCTAAAGATAATTTCATTCCTGTTCATTTTATATGTAAAGGGGCCATTATTTTCACAGAAAGCAATTGTTTTTCATTTCAAATGAGAATAAACCCATTCACAGTGCTGACTAAAATTCATTTCATTTAGTCAAAGATAACCAGAAATCACCAAAAATCAACTGAAAATTCACAGACTATAACATACACATACATGGTAATATATTCGTGCATACTTTATTGTCTACGATTTTAGAAAATTCAATGTCAATACTTCTCTTTTTAGTATGCTAAGCAATAAGTGGCTATTAATTTTCAAAGTCTGGCTTTACCATCATAGTTTGCCTTTGCTACATCCTGAATGTTTTTCTTCGTATCTCCTCTCCTCTGCCCACCACCCTTCTTTATTATGACTTAAGAATAGTGTTCATCTGAACTTTTAACTGCTTTTGTAAAAGGATATGATTCAAGAAGTTTTCTGGGGGCTTCCCTGGTGGCGCAGTGGTTAAGAATCCGCCTGCCAATGCAGGAGACATGGGTTCGAGTCCTGGTCCGGGAAGATCTCACATGCCGCGGAACAACTAAGCCTGTGCGCCACAACTACTGAGCCTGCACTCTAGAGCCCGCAAGCCACAACTACTGAGCCCGTGTGCCACAACTACTGAAGCCTGCACGCCTAGAGCCCATGCTCCGCAACAAGAGAAGCCACCACAATGAGAAGCCCATGCACCACAACGAAGAGTAGCCCCCACTCCCCGCAACCAGAGAAAAAGCCCACGTGCAGCAACGAAGACCCAACACAGCCAAAAATAAAATAAATAAAATAAAATAAATTAATTAAAAAAAAAGTTTTCTGTTATTTTTAAACAGGCTCAAAGTTAGGTTTTTCCTCAAGCCAGAGTGAAAAGTTATTGGGGAAATAATAATCAGAGTCTCAAAGTTTTGCCCCAAATTTATTTAACAGTTACAAAAGTAAAAAGGTATGTTTACACTGGAGAAATCTGACAGACACTACCATAACCAAGCAATCGAACTTAGCAGGATCAATACTGGGACAAATTGACATGATGTGCTACAGTGTGATGCCACAAGAAGTACACATCACCTACTCAATATTCTTACCAAAAATATTTAACCTGAATCTCACCATGAGGAAACAATTAGACAAATCTAGAATATGGAACACTTGACAGGACAACTTCTCCCTTCAAATAACATCCGTATCATTGAAGGATCATCCCCCGCAGAAAGCGACAACTTAGGGAATGTTCTAAATTAGGGGAGACTAAAGAGAGGAAACATCTAACTGCAACATGTGATTTCTGATTGGATACCAGATTGGGGAGAGGAGGCTATAAAAGGCATTATCGGGAAAAGACTCAGGATGTAGACTGAAAAGTTGAGAATTTAATTATATCAATGTTAAATTTCTTGAGTATGATTACATTATGGTTATGTTAAAAAAAAAAAGTCCCATATTCTTAAAGGAGTTACAAGCAAAAGTATTCAGGGGTAAAGATTCATGAACTCTGTAAATTACCCTACCCTCAGATGGTTTAGCCAGAATAAAAGGTATATATATATATGTATGTGTGTAAATATTTTTCAAAATAAAAAGTCGAGGGGAGGGAGTTAGAGCCTTCCTTGGAGATATCTAAACAAAGGTTACATCAATCCCATCATTTGAGATTACAGACTATAATCTATATATGCAGATTATAATAATAGCAAACTGGCTCTCCACTCTCTTCTTTCAGCCCTTCTCCATCCCTACAAAATGTCCACTTCTTCCAGAGGCTTGCAATCAGTTCAGTGGTATAAAAAATAGTATGAGAGTGTGTTAAATTATCTTACACTGGTAAATGTCAGAAAGCCAGATCCATTTTTCCTAGCTCTCTAATAATGTCTAATGCTGTTTTTGCAATGGCCCACAGCTCCTGGCATAGGTGACAGTACACTGAAAAATGGGAAAAGGCAATACTTATGACTAATACAACAATAAAGTGCTAATAACTGCCAATCTGCCTCTACAATGATAATAAAGCCAATTCTTAAGATTTCTAATACTCATAATGGGACAATCATCTAATACTCATAGTGGGACAATCACAGAGGTAGACAGATGTATTCCCATTACAATTTACATGTCTATTTGTGATCATCAAAAGGAAAGGGCAGAGCACAGATAAGTTAAATTTTAAAATTACAGACAGTAGGTATTTACAGCTAAATTTCTTTATAGAACATATACCAAAAAATGGATGTTTATATCTCACTGGGAGTTAAAAACAGAAGTAATAATGCCTTATTTTAACTAGGTTTCAATCTCCTCACATTACCAAATCATTAAAAATTTTAAGTGTATTCATTATAAGTCAACCTTCTGAGAGTACAAACTGTGCTATGTCATAATCATTTAAGATAGGTTTCATTCATTTATTCAACAAATGTTATTAAGCACACGTACTACTAATCTGTATACAATACTTCTTCTGGGCCAGGGACTCTTAATGCTTTGGGTCAAGCCATCTCCAACCCCTAGAAGTCTGTGCTTGCTGTCTGTACCATTCTGGGGTTTCAAGATAGCACGTCTTTCACATTACTGACTAACAGGCAATGAAGTGGCCAAAAGATTGTGTTTGTCAAATTATTTTATTTGGTAGATTAGGAGAAGTCAATTTAGCATACTGTATTATTCTCTAAAATTCAAACTAAAAATGTGGGGAAGAATTTAATCAAGCAAAAAGAGCAAAGTTAGGGCTTCCCTGGTAGCGCAGTGGTTGAGAGTCCGCCTGCCAATGCAGGGGACACGGGTTCGTGCCCCAGTCCAGGAAGATCCCACATGCCACGGAGCGGCTGGGCCCGTGAGCCATGGCCACTGAGCCTGCGCATCCGGAGCCTGTGCTCCGCTACGGGAGAGGCCACAACAGTGAGAGGCCCGCGTACCGCAAAAAAAAAAAAAAAAAGAGCAAAGTTATAATAAAATAAAATTGACAAAGACTATCAATATAAAGTTCAGTATATAGTCACAGGTATTTTTTAACTAAATCTATATCCTAAACAGAATGCTTAAGTTCATAGATCAATTTAGAATAAAATAATTTATTAAAATAGTATGGTCTTCCTGTCCATATTCATCTTATGTATAATCTAATTGTATCTCTTTCCTGATCAGAAACCTCTAACAATTCCTCAAAATCTATCAGATTAAGTCATTGCTTCAGTGTACTCCACACTATGGCCCACCTCCCCAGTCTTTCAGTTTCCTCCAACTATCTCACTCACACACTATGTTCTGGGCAAACCTGCCCTTCCCACAATTCATTCACTGCCATCAGGCCCTTTTATAGAAGCTACTTCCTCTGACTAGGACAAGTTCCGTCCCAACCTAGGTAACGTATGTATCCTGTAAGACTCACCTCAAGCCTCACCAACTCTGAGCTTCACCACTATCTCCCTATTCTTTTCCCTTGAGGTTGAATCTGATACTTCTGCAAGATCCCTAACTTAATCAGTTACTGCTTACTCCACTGTATCATAATTATGGAGTCATTCAGCTTCCTCCCCAGTAAGACTATGAGCTCCTTAAGGATGAGGACTCATTTTACATATCCAGGACTGCATCACAGCTCTTGCCTAACAGAGGCTGAGTAAACGGACCAGAAACCAAGAAGGCTTCTCACTAGGGCTCACAGTGTTCTTGCTGTAAGTTTACAGAACACTTATTTATGCATTAGTCCTGGAATTGAATGTCCGTTCATGTGGAAAGTAGTCAATCTACTATATTTCTCTTATATACTTACAGTGTTCTCTGCATTATACATATTTGTGTGCTTGTCTTATACCCTTTCTAGACTATCAAAGGCAGAGATTCCATCAAACCCCTATAATTGGACCTGCTGATACAGGTACTTATGGATGGACACAAGGAAGGAAATATGCGTATATTCAGTGTTCAGCCAGTGCCCTTCAATACCACTATGCAGAGAAGGCAGTTAAGTTACTAATCTACATTACAGGGATCCAACAGAGTCAAATCTTAAAGTTCTGACCTCTTTATAACATAATTTAAGGTTTGTTGTGAAACTCCGTTTACAGCCTAAATCTAGACAAATTTCCTATGAGCAGGGGTATCTTCCCTCCTCTCTAATATTTTATTACTCCCAGTTATTCCACCAGACATTAACAAACTCAAAAATGATTACTTCAACCTAAAAGTATACATTGAAAACTAATATTTGACAAACATTAGCAAATACTGAATGTTATACAGAATGGACCAATTGCCAAAATGTTTTAATTTTGATGTTTGAGTAATTGCTGGCATTGTAGTAGCAGCAGCAAGAGTTACAATTATAGATTACCGTTCTCTGTGCTGTTCTAAGTACTTTAACTTTTCTTTTATCCTTATAACCCAATTTAGAGTAAGGAGACTGAAGCACAGATAAGTTAAATAACTTGACCAAGGATACAGAGGTAGCAAGTCAACGAGCAGGGATTCAAATCCAAGCCTCTGAACCACTATGCCATACAATATAAATAGCAATTCCCCAAACAAGAGCCCAAAAGTGTTTATCCAAGTGACAGGAACAGGTTAGAAATGTGTCTTGGTCTTCTCACAGGCTATTTCACAGGTATTCAAAGCATTTAAACAAAAAGTCTAGTATAAAACTGCGTGTATCCCACAGGCTTATTCTCTTTCTGTAGGGATTACTTTACACGTTTAAATCCAAGATGGTGCTTTGTGAGGTTTCTTAATAGTATGCTATTTGGGCTACACTGTAAAAACAAAGGGAAATGCCTAATAACATAACTAAAAAGCATTTTAAAGAACAGTAAAATGTCCCTAAAAAAGAGAATGCTACAAATAATAGTACCATCATCTTAATATTAAAGGATTCTGATAAAATTTATTTTAGCCAAAATGAAATGACTCATATATACTAGAGAATGAAATAGATTGCAAAATATCCTCAATGTGTAAGACTACCAATTAAAATATTCCCCTGGTATCCTTTTTTCATGATTGCTCTGCCTGTCATATTCTCCCTCACTTGAAACAAAGTTGTCTTTATGCCACTCATTTTTCTAATTAAGTTTCAAATATTTTCTAATATTAGGTTGAAACACAAAACTATCCTTTACAACCACTTTTACCTACAGAAAAGATCATTTGCTTCAATCTAATAACTTTCACAAATTCAACAAATTAAAAAGGGTAGATGTACTTAACAAAGTTATGATTGTTCCATCACTGTAGTACTTCCCTGGTGGCACGCAAAAAATAAACAGTTTACACCGTTTTCAGACTCAAAAGGAAAGAAAATTAAAAAGTAATCATTATGAGGCAAAAACATTCACAAGATACTGTTAAGTGAAAAGGCCTGAGTTACAAAACAGTACAATACCACTTTCATTTATACACAGAAACACCAAATATTAAAACTCTGCTTTGGACTTTAGGATTTTTGTTTCTTTGTTCTCTTCCTTTAGTGGTTCTACTTTCCTAATTTTCTAATTAAAATGCAGTATTTCTGTAATTTATAAAAACAATTTAAAAGAAGTTAATCTTTGCTTAATTCTTTACCACGAAAACAATACACTAACGAATCTACATATGCAATCTAAAGCAGCTATAAAATATTTAAACAGCCTACATCTTTTTGTTAACTCAGTAACAAAATCTATGAGAAATAACACAATAACTTAATAAGTTATTTCTAAAAACACTGATCCTGTGCTTTGTTGGTATGGAAAAATAACTTTATACATCAATTAAATAAGCGTAAATAACCATTGGGTTTGGTTTCATCATCACTGTAAAATGATGATTTGTGTTGCCAACAAATAAAGACCAGACCAAAAAGTTAAAACATAAGGGATCAATAGGGAATAGAAAAATGGAAGGAGATTAAGAGTCAGAAACAATTACACAAAATGAAACTATTAATAAAACAAACAAAAATGCTATATTCCTCTACCACATGTATAAAAAATTTTTTAGAGATGTGTTTTGATACTTAAATGGACAAATATAAATGTTATAAGTATCTTTCAGGAGGTATTTTATTTTTAAAATTCTGATAACCAGAAACCAGATGTTTAAAACTAATTTTACCTGAGTTCACTGCTAACTACATGAAATAAGCTTCGAGATGCATATAATTCCGAGATATTGTTGACTAACCAGCTAAGTAAGCAATCTTACCCAGAACAGATTCTTATATTTATAAACCAAATTCGCTAAAAACTATAGGAGAAAGGTTTGAGTTGAACAAATGGGCCATAAAGTAAACAGCTCAGTTAGTCCACTGTGGTTTACTGCCCTCTGGCTGTTGTGGCAGGAGACATCACAGATCAAAAATGGCTGTAAAGAAAAGCTAGGAAGGTGTCAAGCAGAAGTTGGCAGGAAATCCTTTAGGCAAATTTCAATGTTTTGGAATAGATCCTCAAATACATTAAAGTTAGTTTCAATCCTTCTTTTAAAAACAATATGAAGTAACACAACATTTCAAACACTACCTGAAATTTTTCAACCACAAATTAATAAAATATAGAGTAATTTAGACACAATAAAAGCTGGCTCAAGGAGACTAAGTCAAAAAGAGTTAATGCCCTACCCTAACTAAAGATCAGAATTAGTCCTGATTTAGAAAAATTCTTTAGCATACTAGATAGAAAGATTTAGGTGAAGAAGTGGAAAGTTTTACTAGAAATTCAAAGAATATTGATAAAATTTCCTCTGGTTATAAATCTGTGGTAAATACAAAAAGTAGCTCAGAATAATGAAACTCTTACATTAGTTCAAAATTTCCAGATATCAGATGTAATCTGAAGCTAAAAATTAGGCAGCATTGGAGCAAATATTTCTTGGAATCACCTAATTACATAAAAAGCAGGAACAAAACACAGGAAAACTTCCTATGCCAAAATCGGAGTAGGTTCTTTACATAAATCTTTCTTCAAAATATTATCCAATGTCATCTCATAATTTTGTCCAACAAGGCTTGCACTAAATTTCTATTATCACTTTACAATTTTCCACCAGAGTTCATCTGGCAATAAACCATAACAGCAACAGTCCAAAAAAAAACAATTCTGTTCATTTCACTGACTTGCTAATTACTCACATTTCACTATCATTGTAAAACAATAGATTTTAGCACATTTCACTATCATTTTAAAACAATGGATTTTAGCCTCAATCCCAACCCAAACACCCAGGGGACACTATACTTTCCTTTAATAGGAGTGGCTCACAAGGTTCTGATTCCCTGCATGACTGAGAAGGAACAAGAAAATTTTCAAAAACCGGGGGTGGAAAGAAGAGGGGTGAGAGTAAGGATGTTCCTTTGACACACAGCCCATTAAACACTCGGATTTTTCTTCTCAGCAAGTCTTAATAACCTTTTCAGAATTTACCACTGTTCAAAAATATACAATGCAAATTAATTTTTAAGAAAAAACAAAAAACTTACCCTGTAGTTCATGATGTATTACACCCACTAAGTTGGGTTCATCTCCCCACCAGAATATCCATAACTCTTTGCAATCTGGTTTGACATCACGACGCCATACACACAGCAAGTTGGCTTGCAGACAGCGGATGAAACTTAACAGGATTGGATCATCTTGGGCTGGGGCTGAAATTATGGGTCCGCAGTCCCCATGCCCTCCAAAATTGTACCTACGCCATTTGATTCCTGTGAGTTCAGCCTGGAAAAAGTAAAGAAAATTACAACAGTTTTGACTGTTCTTTTCACTGAATACTAAAAACAGGCTTCCATACAGATAAATAAATTTGCTAAAATAAATATTTACAGTATACCTCATATAGTAAGATTTCTTCCACTGAAAAATTTATGTCAACCCTTGATTTTTTTTAAGGGGAAAACAACTCATTTCCTCCTATCAAGATTTCTACATAGCTCTTTATATTAAATACCAAAATACAGCAAACAGAGTCATTATTTCCTGTTGAACCATTTTTTTAACTAAAATTTACTTGAAAGTCCCTATAAATAAAATTTTCTATATTATTATGACTTATTTAATTCATAAATTATATTTAGAAATGAAGTAAGAGTTTAAAAAATAAGTTTGTAGGGCTTCCCTGGTGGCGCAGTGGTTGAGAGTCTGCCTGCCGATGCAGGGGACACGGGTTCATGCCCCGGTCCGGGAGGATCCCACATGCCGTGGAGCGGCTGGGCCCGTGAGCCATGGCCGCTGAGCCTGCGCGTCCGGAGCCTGTGCTCCGCAACGGGAGAGGCCACAACAGTGAGAGGCCCGGGTACCATAAAAAAAAAAAAAAAAAGTTTGTAGAATTGAAATAATTTCTTTCGAAGAATTTCCTCAATTTCGTCCCATCCAGAAGCTACAGTTTAAATATTTTTTAATCAGGGAAACAGTATGCAGTACCAGAGTGCTTCACTATGAAAGCCAAAATAGCCTGCTAATAAAACTGATGGAAAGTTATCAGCAATTTATTCATGTTATTTAACGTGTAGCACACAGAAAAGCTTTGCTTCTGTAACAATTCCCTAACATAGCTTCGTCTTTTGTTTTTTAAACACATTTTAAAACATGGTAACTTTAAACCAGCTGACAGCTGATCTTCTGTCTTTATTCTGTTACATGGATTTGTATTCTAAAATTTTTAAATCTTAGGTTTAAAAGGAACTAAATTTCAAGGATGTTTCAACACAAACAAAAGTTAAATTCCTTACTTAAATAACTATAAACTACAACTGTGTATTCAAAACTGATAGTAAAACTGATTCCATAATATGATTCTGTACCAAACAGTCCATGTATCCCTTGCATTTAATCCTTACTCACTCACAGTCCCCCCTCCTCACCCTCCCACCACAACCAAGTTAGTAATTTTTGTCAAGAAGTTGTTTTTCAAAGAACAAGTACCACAGGGGAGAAAAATAACTGCATCTTCTACTACCATAACTGAAACAAATTTAAAGTGCTAAAACAATCACTATAATGAACATCTCTAAGAAAAAAATATCAGTTTTCTTCAATCCCCCAAAAAAGCTTCACTTAAAAAATGACTCCAAAAATAATAATATCCAAACTAAAACTGTCTGAAAGTCACTAACTTTTCCTTTCACATTATGAGATATGGAAATCTAATCTTTAATGAATATGCTTCGTAAAAACTGGTATTGGCATCATTTAGGCTTTCCCTTTGTACCACTTGGTTTCCTCCAGCTATAAAAGAACTACCTTGGTGAGCTTTGACAGGGCGAGAGAGTCATGGACATATACACACTAACAAACGTAGTAAGGTAGATAGCTAGGGGGAAGCAGCCGCAAGGCACAGGGATATTAGCTCGGTGCTTTGTGACAGCCTGGAGGGGTGGGATAGGGAGAGTGGGAGGGAGGGAGACGCAAGAGGGAAGACATATGGGAACATATGTATATGTATAAATGATTCACTTTGTTACAAAGCAGAAACTAACACACCATTGTAAAGCAATTATACCCCAATAAAGATGTTTAAAAAAAAAAAAGAACTACCTGGCCGATGAAAAAGTTCAAACAAAGAGTAAACTAATCACACAAGAAATAATTATTCTCCATAATCACATCAGAAATAATTATTAGCATCCTACTTTATGTTCTTCCTGTACTTAAACTTTTTGAAGTTAGAATCATGCTGCATGGTTTTATATCCTTTTCACATACTATAAATATTTCTATATATTACTAATTATTATTGAAAAACAATTCTTAATGTTTTCATACTATTCACTGTTTGAAGAAAACAATTTACTCAGAGGACTTCCGGGAAGATGGCGGAAGAGCAAGACGCGGAGATCACCTTCCTCCCCACAGATACACCAGAAATACATCTACACATGGAACAACTCCTACAGAACACCTACTGAATGCTGGCAGGAGACCTCAGACCTCCCAAAAGGCAAGAAACCCCCCCACATACCTGGGTAGGGAAAAAGAAAAAGTAATAAACAGAGACAAAAGGATAGGGACGGGACCGGCACCGGTGGCAGGGAGCTGTGAAGGAGGAAAGGTTTCCACACACTAGGAAGCCCCTTCACGGGCGGAGACTGCGGGTGGCGGAGGGGGGAAGCTTCGGGGCTGCGGAGGAAAGCACAGCAACAGGGGTGCGGAGGGCAAAGCAGTGAGATTCCCGCACAGAGGATCGGTGCCGACCGGCACTCACCAGCCCGAGAGGCTTGTCTGCTTCCCCGCCAGGGCGGGCAGGGCTGGGAGCTGAGGCTCTGGCTTCGGTCGAAGCGCAGGGAGAGGACTGGGGTTGGCAGCATGAACACATCCTGCAGGGTTTTGAAAAGAAGAAGTAAAGCTGTCGCTATTTGCAGATGACATGATACTATACATAGAGAATCCTAAAGATGCTACCAGAAAACTACTAGAGCTAATCAATGAATTCCGTAAATTAGTAGGATACAAAATTAATGCACAAAACTCTCTGGCACCTATACACTAATGACTAACATATGTATGTATATAACTGATTCATTTTGTTGTAAAGCAGAAACTAACACACCATTGTAAAGCAATTATACTCCCATAAAGATGTTAAAAAAAAAGCAAATTGCTAAAACAAATAGTTGAATTTAATTGGTAATCTCTATTAAAACACATTGATATCATGCAGTGTCTAATATAATAATCTGATTAAAAATTGATGGTTTGGTTTGCTTTCTCAAAAAAAATTTATTCCATAACAACTGGACAATCTTCCTATTTCACTATTATAATTATTATAATTGGTGAACATCCTTGAACATCATTTTCCTGATTACTTTCCTTAGGAGAGATTGCTTGCTGTAGAATTACCAAAGAATACAAATATTTTAGGACTCATGAAAGAATGCTACCACACTGCTTTTTAGTAGTCTCACCCATACAAATAACCTCCTGCCAAACTGAATATCTTTTAAAATACCTGTTGATTTAATAAAATGATATGCCCTTGTACCAATTGGTAGTCTTCATTCTACTAAGAGGAAATTATTATCATATATTTGATCAGAAGTATAACCTGGGGCCAGTCTTCTTGGGTTTGATTCCCAGCTGTGTACTTACTAGCTGAAAGTAGCAAGTACCTAGCAAATTATTTAATCTTTGTCTCTCAGTTGCCTTACCGGTAAAATGAGAATAATGGTATTGAGAGTTGATTAAATGAGTTAGTATATACAGAAAGTGCTTAGGACAGTGCCTGGCACATGGCAAAAAATATAAATGATACTGGTTCATTACTAGTAGTACTAGTGTAGTAGTACTACTTCCCTTTAGTTGTCTGTTCACATCGTTTCTGTTTTTCTATCATAGAAGTTCGTTTCCTCAAATAAAAGCAGTGTGTGTGTATGTTATGTTTTAATCAGAAAGCCTAAGATCAATTTTTAAATAAATATCAAAGAAGGAAACTAAATAAGACTAAGTGGGGGCAGCGGAAATCAGAAAAGTCAAGTAGAAGACTAATTTTTCTTATATCACCTAAGGTAGTGTTCTGTGCCTAAGGATCCTGAGGAAGTGGAGGGGAGAAGAGAAGAGGAGGAAAACATACCAATAAATATGAATCACTAATGCTTACATTAACCATATTTAAAAGGTTAGAAAATTAAAATACATCAGAGATTTAAATATCAGGTGAGTCAGTCCCCAAGAAAATCTACACAGCAACTTAATCACAAGAATACTTTCACCTGTAACACCCAGCATGGTTCAGCAGACAAAATATCGGAGCCTGTGCTCCGCAACGGGAGAGGCCACAGCAGTGAGAGGCCCGAGTTCCGAAAAAAAAAAGAAAAAAAAAACTTGGCTTTGATTCAGGAGAATGGTTTCCTAATCCTAGCACTTGCACTAACTTCCTATCAGTGTTTCTATGGTCTCAGTGGTAAAAGAAAGCCGCTGCCACCTGCTCTATATCTTAATGGAGTTGTCCTAGCAAGTGATGTAATACAAATGCAAGTGACATAACATCAAGGCTACAAACTTAATCTCTTCATAACTAATTCAGCCAGAAGTACTAAAAATGTCCAATCATTTAAAAACAATTTATCCCTTTACCTTAAAACTAAAATTAAATATCACTATACCAGTCTTCACTGGAAAATGTAACAATGAAACACCATTCAAGCCTAACAGACACCTAGGTATAAAATGAATGTTCAAAGACTTAGCTTTAAATTTTGAGTTAATATTTGATTAAGAGGAAAAATGACTGAAACACTTTGTCCAAGAAAAAAAATCCTATAATGGATGTATATTTAATTACACTATTAAAATGTATCTTCACATACCATGACCATGTTTATAATTAAAAATCAATTCCACACAAAGTTCTGTTGACCCAATTTCTGACAAATGTGTATTTCCAAGACTCAAAATTCTTGAAGCAACCCTTTAAAGTATTTCTAGGTGCAAATTATCCCAAAAATGCAATTATTTCTCACTGTCAAAGATGAACAATTTATATTTAAGATTACATGGTTTTTAAAATATAGAATCGGAAAAAAAATATGCAAGGAAAAAAATCAGTATTGCGCATACATAGAACGATAACCACAACCATCATCATTTATTCATCACCTACTTAATACCAGGCAGCATACTAGGGTCTTCACATAGAATTTCTAATATGAGGCACCATACTAGTGTCTTCATATATAATTTCTAATCTTCTCAAACAGTTAAAATAATTCTCAGAAACACAAAGCTTAAATAATTCTCCAATAACCACACAGGTAGCAACTGGCAGATCCCAAACATAACTGGATTTAAAGCATAACTGAATTTAAAGCATAAACTCTTTCTGCTCTGCCATGCTGTTTCACAGGGCTAATGGTAAAAATTAGCCCTAGAGGATTATAAAATAGTACAAAGAAACAGTCATCAACTCAATTTAGCAATGACAAGAGCTCACGGCCAAACTTTCTAATTTAAGAAAGTTCCTGAATCTTTCTTTACTCATCCTGAGTTATTAAGAAAACTAGTATAAGGGCTTCCCTGGTGGCGCAGTGGTTGAGAGTCCGCCTGCCGATGCAGGGGACACGGGTTCGTGCCCCGGTCCGGGAAGATCCCACATGCCGCAGAGCGGCTGGGCCCGTGAGCCGTGGCCGCTGAGCCTGCGCGTCCGGAGCCTGTGCTCCGCAATGGGAGAGGCCACAACAGTGAGAGGCCCGCGTACCGAAAAAAAAAAAAAGAAAAAAAAAAAGAGGAAACTAGTATAAGACTGCCCACTACACCATTCCATAAATAGGAGAGACCTGTTTTATTTATTTCACTCAGATAATTACATGCCTTCTTTACATGTTAACACTATAAGACCATACCCACACAAGCTAATTTTTAGAGGATATGTATAACAAACCAAGAAAATAACTATTCTAATAGCAAGAGAGACTGGAGGAAAATTTTCTCAGCCGTGGCTGGTATCAGTTGTACAGGTAGTCGGCATCCTCCGGGAACTGAACTTAACTGGCAGAGACTACCCTGGCCTAAACAGAAGTTCAATACAGAATGGTTCAAATTAAAAAGATTACAACAGAATCAGGATAAATGCACTTTCTTATGACATGAATGTATTTAAAGAAAATTTATATTGATTCTTAATATCCTATTCTTTAGGTACTATACATAGGAAATGAGCTGATAAATTTTCCCAATGGAGGTCATTTATTTGCACTAACCCTTGGTAATCAGATCCCTCATGACCAACATATACTTGCAATGTGGCTCTCCAAAGTTAAACCTGTATTCAGACGTCATGGACTAGAATAAAACTAACATAACTTGGTAAGAATGAACCCAGAGTGTAGTATCATGGAAAGAACACTGGTTGCAGGTCAGGAGATCTAGGTTCAAGTCCTAGTTTTTCAACTCTTTACCTAAACAATATCAGGAAATCTCCATCTCTGGGCACCTTGGCTTCCTGGCCTGTAAGGTGATATGGTTGACCTAGATACTATAAATGAGTTCAAGTCTCCTGACCCAGGCTAATTACATCCCACTCACAAAGGCAACCTGTAAATGAGACTGACCCTTATTAGATGCCTTACAATGATCAGCGGGAATAGGAGAGCGACCAGAAGATACTTTATGAATTTTCAAGAATAGTCGAAAGAAAGATTTCTCCAACTACAGAACAATTAACTTAATATCAATCCTTGACAGGATTCTAGGATGGTATGTTGAAAAGGCAGCTGTGATCACTTGAGACTAACATGAGTACATTAGGAAATTCCAAGTCTGCCTCACCTCACTTCCTCCTGTGATAGGGTTACTACACTAGTAGACCAAAGAAATACAGCTAACAAACATATTAAGTCACCTCTCAACTGTAGTCATAGGAAGGAAAAAAGTCAGGATCATAGAAAACGTCTGTTAAAACATAACTAATCAGCTCCAGGTAAAGACAGCAGAGTAAACACACACATCTGCTTTTGCTCTCTCTTAAATCCCTCAAAAAAAAAAAACAGTAAAGAAGTTTGTTTCTTTGTTTTGTTTTTTTCCCTTAAACCATAAAATCACAATGGTAGGTAGTAGTGATGAGCGCATCCAGGTTTTGAAAGGTAAGAAGCAGATGCTCGAGGTCAAGAGTCTTATAACACCAAAGAAAACTGTGGAGAAAGCGGAGCTACAACCCAATTTACACAGAATTATAAATACAGGTACAGTCGTCCCTCAGTATCCATGGAGGATTAGTTCCAGAATGCCCCACAAATACCAAAATCTGTGGATGCTCAAGTCCCTTATATAAATGGTGTAGTATTTGCATATAACCTATGCATATCCTTTAAGTAATCTTTGGGTTACCTATGATACCTAAAACAATGTAAATGCTATGTAAATAGTTGCAGGTGCAAAGCAAATTCAAGTTTTTCTTTTTGGAACTTTCTGGAATTTTTTTTCTGAATATTTTTGGTCCGCAGTTGATTGAATCCACAAATGCAGAACCCACAGTTATGGACGTATCTTGTGGAAGTAGAAAGGCAGAGAAAAGAGCAAATAAGGAAAACTAGTTGAAAGCCTGCTTAGAAGACACTCAGAACCCAGGTACTCTCCCCACTGCCTGTCTTTACAGTAGCAAATCACTGGAAGGGTATTCTCTGGGGCCAGTAAAACACAGGGTATCTGAACTCATGGACACAGGCACAGATGAAGGCAGGAAACCAGGAAACAGTACATCAGGTGACCACATACAGAATGAAGGTCAAAAATCACCCTCTCCAACCCTCTCCCTCTAAGCACCTAGAAAGCTGGTAGCCAGTCTTTCATCCCCCAGAAAGGAGTCTGGAAAAGTCTTCTCTGGGAAAACTGACAGCTCAACAGAAAAGACCTCAAGATAATGACATCAAAGCTTCCCCAACTAAAGAGTCCACCCCAATCAGTGAACTGCATAGTAAACAAATGTCACTCCCATACTACTTCGAAGCAGTTTTTTGGTCCATCTTTCCTAAACATGAACAGATGACCAGGAATTACTAAAAAGTTGAGGAAAACCACTGAGGAATTATAGAGACAAAAATACAGAAAAGTGACTTGGAGTTAACAGACTACATCGGGAGAAGAAAACTTTAAAAAAATCTATCATTAATATTCTCAAAGAGATAAAATAGTGCAACCATTAAAAAAGAACAGGATGGGGCTTCCCTGGTGGCGCAGTGGTTGAGAGTCCGCCTGCCGATGCAGGGGACACGGGTTCGTGCCCCGGTCCGGGAAGATTCCACATGTCGCGGAGCAGCTGGGCCCGTGAGCCATGGCCGCTGGGCCTGCGCATCCAGAGCCTGTGCTCCGCAATGGGAGAGGCCACAACAGTGAGAGGCCCGTGTACTGCAAAAAAAAACAAAACAAAACAACAGGATGCTATTTCAGAAAAGCAGCACAGAGACCTAAAAGATGGCTCTTGGAAATTTTAAAACAATGATGCCAGAAATGATAAAACTCCACAGAAGGGCTGGAAGATAAAGTTTCCCCCAGAAAGTAAAGCAAACAAACAAACAAAAAATAGGAGAGTGGGGGGAGATAAAACTATAGGAGCAGCCCAGGAAGTTCAAAACTAAATACAAGAGCTTTCAGAAAGAGAAAACACAGAAAATGAGAAAGAGGAAATGACCAATAAAATAATTCACAAAAATTCCGGGGGGCGGGGGCGGTGATGAGAGAAGAATACAAATTTCTAGATTGAAAGGGCTCACTGAGTATCCAGAACAACAGATTAAAAGAGACTCACAGGAAAGCATATTACTGTAAACTTTCAACACATTGCAGACAAAGAGAAGGGCCTCAAAGCTTCCATATTGTAAAAAGGGGACACATACAGAGAATCAGGAATCAGAAGGATTTCTGACTTCTCAACAGTAATACTAGAAGCAAGAAGGCAATGGTGCAATAACTCCAAAATTCTAAAGAAAAAGTACTCCAAACTAGATGTCCATGGCAATCTAAATTATCTATCAAGTGTAAAAGCAGAATAAATACATTTCAAAATATGCAAGGCGTTTAAAAAAAAAGGCACCCTTTCTCAGGAAGCTACTGTAGGTATACCCCACCAAAAGGAGGGAATCAACCAAGTAAGAAGCCATGAGGTTTAGGAAATAGATCCAACAAGGGAGGGAGCAAAACAAATCCCTAAGATTACAGTCAATAATCAGATGATTCCAGGTTGTGAACTGTGCACCAGTGTAGAGGGCAATCAATCCAGATCATGACAGGTCAGATGGCTCCACGAAAGACTTTTGTTAAAGAATTTGAAACTGAAAGAACGCCCGATATTTGAAAGACTTAAAAGAAGATTCAAATAATAGGCAAAAAGTTTGGGGATGAATTAGTTTAAAATACATAGTAAACAGTCCAAAAACAAGCAAACAAACAAAACCCAGATAATTACCATCTTCGAGTTACACAGAGAAGGAAAAGTAATCAGAGTTTACTGCATGACTTTGCCATACATTAACATAATCAAGTGAATGTTAACACTGAATATTAAGCTAACCAAAATTACTATACAACTATTTTGGTAAAATGGAAGGATGGAAAAAGGCATGTTTGCTTAATAAGAGGGAGAGAGAATAAGCTAAATCCTCATCTTCAATAGTGAAAGATCCACATTTTTAAAACCTAAAATAACTATAAACTTAGTATTTAGTAACATTTAAGAATCAGGATAGGGGCTTCCCTGGTGGCACAGTGGTTGAGAGTCCGCCTGCCGATGTAGGGGACACGGGTTCATGCCCCGGTCTGGGAAGATCCCACATGCCACGGAGCGGCTAGGCCCGTGAGCCATGGCCGCTGAGCCTGCGCGTCCGGAGCCTGTGCTCCGCAACGGGAGAGGCCGCAACAGTGAGAGGCCCGCATACCACAAAAGAAAAGAAGAAAAAAAAAAAAGAATCAGGATAATCAACAAAAGTAGGTGAACGTGTGTGTCTCTGGAGAAGGTAAAACAGGGGCCAGGAGTAGGGGAACACTATTCACTAAACCTAGGAATTCCGTGTGCTCCAGTGGTTAGGACTTGGTGCTGTCACTGCCATGGCCTGGGTTCAGTCCCTGGTGGGGGAACTAAGATCCCACAAGCTGCGTGGCACAGCCAAAAAAAAAAAAAAAACCATGTAGAGCTATTTGATTCTTTAACTATGTCAGAGTACCACTCTGCTTTAAAAATTTTTTTAACTAATCAAAATGTGGTAACAAAATATATTTAATATATACAAAAAGTTACTATTAATATTGAGAACTCACACATTTTTATAGAGTGATTCTAGACAAATTCCTAACCTTAAGAACAACTTAGCATCCCATAAATTGTGTTGCAAAAGCCAAAGAGTTATTTACCAGGTGTTAAAATGGGTTGTCTCTCTCTTCTCTCCATTTTTAGAAGCAGAGACACACTTCCAGCTGCATGCTCCACACACACACACACACACACACACACACACACCTAGCTCTGCTCAAACTCTTCCTACTCTGAGCTAAGTGGCTTACCAGGGATCCCCTCCACAGAGGGGATGAGGACAGCAGGGCATTGGGCCTCTCATCTGACTCTCATCTAACATGGTATTTTCATGCTGTGAGAAATGCAATGTGATAACTCTCCATACAATAAAGTTGTAGATTAAAGATGCTTTCTAACACATACATACTTTTGCTGATTCATAATAACTTTTTTCCTCAACTATAATTTTCTTTCCAGTCCTCAGTTTACCAATATTAATTCAAAAATATAAGGATGAAAAATGGAATTTAGCATAAGCATCAGTGAAAAGGGCCAAGGTTTTATTGACAATGACTTTAACACAATTAAACAATGTCAAGTAACTATTTTAAAAGTTACTGCCATCTTAATAAGCTACTTTGGTAGAAGTATAGTATCTAGATCCTACATAACAGATCGTAAGAGTCGCTAGTCAATATTGCTTTTAACTCCTAGCTCCAGAGTTTGAGAGGAATCTACACACGGTGGAACAAATTAACAAATGAAGGACTGGGTTAGTGAGGAAATCTAAACATGTCAAATGACTACAGGCTATATGGCCTCATGTTCAATCCTTTCAAGCGAATAAACATAACAGCAAAAATAAAATAAAATAATAAAGCCATAGTTGAATGAATTTAATATGAAGTTAAGATTCTGAAGAAATTTGAAAAGTCTTCAGTTACACAGAAGACAGACAAATGAAAGATGGATTCAATTTGCTCAGAACTAACCCAAGTGGTAGCAGAGAATCAAATGGAAAAAACTAAAACAACAACAACAGTGAGAGCTCACTCAAGAAAAGAACCCTGACTGACATCCCTGAGAATCATAGATATGGGGGGTTAGGGAGAAGTTGGTCAATAGTAGATGTGGCTTCAAACACCAAAGAGCTGGTTAAACAATATGATTTATAAGGTTCCTTTCAAACCTGAAATATGAATCTCAAAGATTCGTTCCTTTCAAGCATAAGATTTCATAACTCTAATATCATCTGTATCTCAGTCAACTAGCTCAGGGGTTAGCAAACTAGGGCCCACAGGCAGGCAACTTGTTCTTGTAAATTAAGTTTTATTAGTACAGAACTACACCACATATTGTCTGTGGCAGCTTCCCCACTACAACCACAATGTTGAGCCTTAAGTAATTAACTCTCTGGTTCTCTAAGAGAAAGTCTGCTCATCCCTAAGCTTGGTTAATATACATAGGCAAATATGAGATTTAAAATATAAATAAGAAGCACCGGAATTATCCTCCCACCATAAACAATTAGAAAACCAGACAAAAAAATATGAAACTACTGTTTTCAGACATTGGACAGCAAACAACACAGACGTAGAATATCTGAGAGAAAGAAAACAAATGAAGTAGGTTCTATAAAGCCTAAGGCAGCTAGAATATGTGAAAGCAGATCACCAGAAAGGAGAAAGTTATGCAAAAAAAGAGCTCCAGGGACCTGATGGGGGTTCTTTTGAGACTGTTCCTAAATACCAAGTTGCACATTCAAACAACAAAATTCAATGGGGCCAGGAAAAGAACTTCTAAAGAGCTATTTTCATTCCAACAGC
>NW_020174645.1:11077131-11101161 GCF_003031525.2 Neophocaena asiaeorientalis asiaeorientalis | reverse complement strand
CCACCACCACCACCACCACCACCACCACCACCATCTTATCTAGTAGTATGATCATCATCTTACCTATTAGTAACCTAACTGCCAGCCAAAACAAAATTCAACTCTTTAAAAGGAAAAATAAAATCCAGACTTTCAATGACATAATACTCACAATGTCTAGTATCCAATAAAAGAATACTAGACATTCAAAGAAACAGCAAAAGGAGACCCGTGACCAGGAGAAAAATCACTGAAGAGAAACAAACCTGGAAATGAGTGTGATGATGGAATTAAAAATCAGTTTAAAAACAGCTATTATAAGTATGGTCAAGGATTTAAAGAAAAACACAAGCTTAAAGAGAGAAATTAACGATATAAAAAAGAGACCAAAAAATTTCTAGTCCTCAAATATTCAAAATATGAAATGACAAATTCACTGAATGGATTTAACAGATTAGGCACTGCCAAAACAAAGATCAGGGGACTTGAAAACATACAATATAATTATCCAAGCTTAAGAACAGAGAATTTTTTTAAACTCAAAGAATAATGAGTAAAGCTGAAGCAGTCAGAATAATATCAAGTAGCCTCTACCATACATGTAATTAGGGTCCTGGCACACAAAGGGGGAAAGGGAGGACCAGAAAAAAAACAAAGACAAAACCAAAAACAATATTATTTAATAATGGCCAAACTGTCTCAAAGTTTCATGAGAACAATAAATCTCAGAACCAAGGAATTCGGTGAACCCAAAACAATATAAACCAAAAGAAAAAAAATCAAAATATACAATTAACTTTCTGAAAACCAGTGATAAAAATGAAAATCTTAAAAGCTGCTGAGGGAAAAAAAAGGACTCATTACATAAGCAGAAGCAAACACAATATTTACAACAAACCGCTCATCAGAAAATATGCAACCAGAAAACAATGGAACAAGCTGAACGAATAAAAAAACCTCCAAATCTAGAACTCTAAATCAAGCAAATATCTTTCAAAAATGAAGGTAAAATACAGATTTTCTTAGCTCAACAGAAGCCAATGGAACTTCACTTTAATAAATGTAACTAGAATAAATGTTATTTTAAAAAGTTCTTCCAGTACAAGGAAAACAGATGGAAACCTGGATCTATACAAAAGAATAACAAGCACCAGAAAGTTAATATATAAATAAATACAAAACATGTTTTCTAATTTAAAAATTTCCTTAAAAGCTAATTAACTGTTTACAGCAAAAATAATGGATCATGGACTGCATACTAGATATAGGAGAAAAATTTATGACAACAGAACAAAGACCAGAAAGAGAAAATGGATCATATACTGTTCTAAGGTTTTAACATTACAAATGAAAAAATTTATTACTTAAAGGCACACTGAAATAAGTTAAAGATGCATATTATAAACTCTTGACAAGTCCTTAAAAAGTAAAACAAAGAGGTATATCTAACAAACCAATACTGAAGACAAAATGGACTCATTAAAAAAAAAACAAACTCAAAATAATCCAAAGTAAGTAGAAAAAGACAAAAATAAAAGAGGGGGGAGGAAAAAATGGATGGGACCAGGCAGGAAAAAAAAAGCCAAGGTAGTAGACTTAAACTCAATCATATCAATATAATTATATTAAATATAGTCTAAGTACTATAATTAAAAGATATCAATTCTCAGAATGGATAAAATTTTTAAAGGCCCGACCACATACTGCTCGCAAGAAATGCACTTAAAGATAAGTTAGATTAAGAGTGAAATGGTAGAAAAGGATACATCATGCAAACATAACTTAGAGCTGCCGTGACTGGATTAATACCAATACCTCTTGACTCCAAGAATACTATTACTAAGAATAGAGAGAGAAATTTTATAATGATAAAAATGTCAAATCTTCAAGAAGACATAAATCTCAAATGTGTAGGTACCTAATAACAAAATTTCAAAATATATGAAGCACAAACAGATATATCTAAAAGGAGAAACTGACAAATCCAGAATTATAATTGGAGATTTCAACAGGTCTCCTCTCAACAACTGATAAAACAAGTAGACAGAAAATCAATAAGAATATAGAAAAACGTGAACACTACCAACCAACATAACCAAACTGACATTTATAAAACATTATAACTCAACAAAAAAATACACTTTTTTTTTCAAATGCACATGGAACATTCACCAAGAGAAACCATATGCTGGGCCATAAAATAAATATCAAAATATTTTTAATTTTTTTCTTCATTTTTTATTTATTTTTGGCTGTGTTGGGTTTTTGTTGCTGCACGTGGGCTTTCTCTAGTTGCGGTGAGTGGGGGCTACTGTTCATTGCAGTGTGCGGGCTTCTCATTGTGGTGGCTTCTCTTGCTGCAGAGCACGGGCTCTAGGTGCACGGGCTTCAGCAGTTGCAGCACTCGGGCTCAGCAGCTGCAGCACTCAGGCCCTAGAGCATGCGGGCTTCAGCAGTTGTGGCACACAGGCTCAGTAGTTGTGGCGCACGGGCTTAGTTGCTCCACAGCATGTGGGATCTTCCCGGACCAGGGATTGAACCCATGTCCCCTGCATTGGCAGGTGGATTCCAAGGAAGTCCTCTATCAATATATTTTTAAAAGTTGAAACTTCTGAATAGAATTAAGTTAGAAATTAACAAAATAACTCTAATGCTCCCCTCCCCCACAAAATCTGTAAATAAATAATATTTATAAATAATGCATAGAACCACCCCCAAAAAAATCACAAGGGAAACTAGAAGATATTTTGAACTGAATATGAAAAAAATATATACCAAAATACGAGGGATACAAGTCAAACAGTGCTCAAAGAGAGATCTGTAGCTTTAAATATTTACATT
The DNA here is from genome assembly GCF_003031525.2 of Neophocaena asiaeorientalis asiaeorientalis. Lineage (NCBI taxonomy): Eukaryota > Metazoa > Chordata > Mammalia > Artiodactyla > Phocoenidae > Neophocaena > Neophocaena asiaeorientalis. The sequence goes on along the minus strand of NW_020174645.1, from coordinate 11,098,341 downwards.
AGAAAGGAAGAAAGATATAAAATTGCTCTAAGCTTCTTCCTTTGGAAGCTAGAAAAGGTTTAAATTAAGCCAAATGTAAATTAATAGAAATGATGAAGAAAAGAAATAAATGAAATATAAAACAGACTAACAATAGAGAAAACCAATAAAATGAAAAGCTGGTTATTTTAAAAGATAAATATAATTGACAAACTTCTCACTAGGTTAATCAAGAGAGGGGAAGAAAAGACAAATTACCAACATCAGGAATGAAAGATGAGAAATTACTTCACATCATAATAACACTGTAAAGATAATGAAATTACTATAAACAATGCTATGTCGATAATTAAAACTATTTAGATTAAATGGACTAGTCCTTTGCAACAATTACCAAAGTAACACACAAAGATCTGAACAGCCCTGTATCGAAGAAATGGAATTCATAAATTAAAATCTTCCCTCAAAGAATTCTCCAAGGCAAGATGGTTTCACTAGTAAATTCTATCAAACATCTAAGGAAGAAATACCACCAGTTCTACACAAACTTTCAAAAAAACAGAGGGACTACTTCCCAAATCATTTTTAAGAGACCAACATTACTAAGACCAAAAACATTACAAGAAAAGAAGTCTACATGCCAATATCCTTCATGAACACAGACTTAAAAATCAGTAACAAAATATTAGCAAATCAAATCCAACAATATATAAAAATAACATACCCTCCACATAGAGTTTATCTTGGGAATTTAAGCTCAGTTGCATTAGTCTGAAAGCCCATCGATGTAATTTGAATCAAGCTTAGTTCAAAAACCCATCAATAAAATTCCCCATATTAACAAAACAAAACCTGTGATCATATCAACAGAGAAAACATTTAACAAAATTCAACACCTAGGGCTTCCCTGGTGGCGCAGTGGTTAAGAATCCGCCTGCCAATGCAGGGGACATGGGTTCGAGCCCTGGACCAGGAAGATACCACATGCCGCGAGCAACTAAACCCGTGCACCACAACTATTGAGCCTGCGCTCTAGAGCCTGTGAGCCACAACTACCGAAACCCGCACGCCTAGAGCCCATACTCCACAACGAGAAGCCACCGCAATGAGAAGCCCACCGCAATGAAGAGTAGCCCCCGCTCGCCGCAACTAGAGAAAGCCCCCGCGCAGCAACGAAGGCCCAACACAGCCAAAAATAAATCAATCAATTAATTAAATAAATAAAATTCAACACCTAGTCATGGTAAAAAGACTTAGCAAACTAGGAATTAAAGGGAACTTACTCAGCCTGATTAAGGGTATATTCAAAAACCTACAGCTAATATCACAATTAATGATGAAAAATTGACCACTTTCCACCTAAGATCAGGAACAAAGCAAGGATGCACATTCTTAACACACTTCTATTCAGCTTTGTACTGTAGGTCCCAATCAATGCAATAAAGCAAGAAATAAAAGGCATACAGATTGGAAAGGAAGCATCTTTATTCACAGACATCATCATCATGTACATTTACAAAAATTAAAGGACTTCAGAAAATCTACTAAAACTAATACAGTTGACCTTCCACAACACAGGTTTGAACTGTGCAGGTCTACTTATATGCACATTTTAAAAAATACTACAGTACTACATGATCCGTGGTTAGTTCAATCTGTGGAGGCGGAACTGTGGGTATGTAGGGCTGACTGTAAGTTATACTCCGATTTTCAACTGTCGGGAGGGTTGGTTCCCATAACCTCCATATTGTTCAAGGGTCAACTGTAATTGAGTTTAGGGAATTTACATAGTATGTAAGATAAATATACAAAAGTTAATTATATTCTACATACTAGCAGTGAACAATTTAAAAATAATATTTAAAAGCAATGCCACTTATAAGAGCACTGAAAAACATGAACTACTCAGGGATAAATCTGATAATACATGTTGCAGACCTGTACACCAATAACTATAAACAATGTTCAGAGAAATTAAAGACTTAAAGAAACGGAGAGCCAGAACATGTTTACGGCTTAGAATACCTAAAATTGTTAACCTATCAATCCTCCGCAAACTGATCTATGGATTCAACAAGATCACAATCAAATCCCTGCAGATTGTTTTCTTGTTTGTCTTTTATTTTTTTTAACAAATTGACAGGTTGACTCTAAAACTTATATTGAAATGCAAAGTACCCAGGAGAGCAAAAACAATTTTGAAAAAGAACAAAGTTGGAACTTTACCCTGACTTTAAGATGTACTGTAAGATTTCAGTAATCATGATAGTGTGGTAGCGGCAGAAGAGGCATGTAGATCAAAGGAACAGAATACAGGGAATTTCCTGGCAGAATTCCCTGGCGGAGTGGTTAGGACTCTGCACTTTCATTACGGAGGGCCCGGGTTTGATCCCTGGTAGAGGAACTAAGGTCCCGCAAGCCGCACTACACACATATATTCAATACATTCAATTGATTTTTGACAGTGATAGGAAAAACACAGTCTTTTCAACAAATGATGCAGGAATAACTAGATATCCCACATGCAAAAAGAACTTCAATCCTTACCTCACACCACACAAAAAAAACTCAAAATGGATCACTTAATCACAGACCTAAACCTAATAATGAACACTGTGATACTTCTGGAAGAAATCGTAAGAGGGAATCTTTGCTACCCTGGAATAGCAATTAGAACTCATATATAGCTGGCTGGATGTAAAACGGTACAATCATCTTTTTAAAGTTGAGCAGTACTTTACAAAGTGAAATCTGTATTTCCCACATGATTCAGCAAGGGCACTCCTGGTTGTTTACAGAAATAAAAACATATGCCCCACACAAAAACCAGTACATGAAAGTTCATAATCATTAATAAATGAATGGATAAGCAAACTGTGGTTTACCAATACAAGGGACTACAACTTAGCGCTAAAAAGGAATTACCTACTTAAGAAACAATATGAAGCCAGACAGAAGACTATATACTATATGATTCCATTTATAAAATATTCTAGAAAAGGCAAAATGAGTCTACAGTAACAGCAGATCAGTGGTTGCCTGGAGGTGGGAGGTGGTTTCACAGACTACCCGTTAGTCAAAACTCATAAAACTGTACTTGCTTAAACTGGGTAACATTTTATTGTATGTAAACTATACCTCAATAAAGATCACCAAAAATTTATGTATTAATGGAAGAATCCATGTAAAAAAAAAATCTCTCAAAGAAAAAAATCTATTTTTAATATAGCCAAAGTAACCATCTTCTGTATCTCCAAGGTAACTGTGAATCTCTCTTAGGAAGATATTTTCGAAAACATTATTTTCATGCCTAACTACATCAGAACACTGGTTAATGATTTACATTTATTAACCTTAACTAAAAGAGAACTTGTGAAATTTCTGGGAACTGAACTATTTAATGTAGTTCATTAGTGAACTGGGATGATTTCTTACGCAACTGCAATAACAGACTATAAACACAAATTTATATTACTTTCTCAGTATAGCAGACATTGTTGGCTGCCGACCCAAACATGAACGGCTCCTTCCTCCACAGTAACATACATCCTATACTGCTGGGGATAACAGTGTGCTCACTTGAAGAACTACATTTCCCAGCCTCCCTGAAGTTAAGCACGGCCAGATGTGTCGTAAGGAACTTCCTAGAAGTTTCCTTTAAAAGGAGGGGTGTGGCCTTCCTACATTTCCTCCGCCTTCTATCTAGAATGCCACCATGATGATTATAGAGCTTGAGCAGCCATCGTGGACAATATGCTACTTGTGATAAACTAGAGATGATGGAATAGTAAGAACGAACGAACCTGGGTCTCTTGATGACTGAGAAGTAACCAAACCAGTTCTGAAATGCTGCCTCCAGCGTGCGTGTATGCAAAAAAGAAATTTCTATCTTATTTAAGCTATTTGTCTACTTTTTAATAAGCACATGATTATGTTACCATAATAAATCATTTCTGATGAGCATTTCAGCAACTGGCTTTTTATTTTTAAAAAACTAAAAGACTTTTAGTGAGGTGATGAATTTTTTTGAGACTATTACTGAGGTTTTTATCTTGCCCCATTCATTGATCAAAATAAACTATCTTAATTTTTCATTTTCCATCTGGTTTCTCTATTTGGAATAAAGCAGTCTAGGAGAGAAAAATCTGCCTATCTGTGGGAAGAAATTTTAAGCTGCCTTATTACTCCATGAATCTGATGAAACTTTTTAAAAATGTAAACTGTATTATCACTCCATTAATCTCAGGCAAACCTACATGCTCCAGTGATTTCTACCTTCATGCTTATGCTAAATTATATGGTCTACACTGTTAATTTTTAAAAGGCTCAGAAAAGAAAGAGACCAATAATGTTTGGAAAAGTTAGGAGAAGCTCCACAGAAGCTCTAAAGGATTTAGACAAGAAAAGAAAGAAGAGTACACAATACAATGCACTGGTTAAGCTTTTGGGCTCTGAAGTCAGTGACTGGGCTCCATCATTTGCTGGCTGTGTGACCTAGGGCAAGTTACTACTTTAAACTCTTGCTTCAGTTTTCTTATCTGAAAAATGGGAACAGTAGTATCTACCTCATCAGGATCTTGATGAGAAAATTTATGTAGCTGGCAAACAGTTAAGCAATTACAGGCATTCAGTAAGCACTTTTAGAAAGGGCAAAATCTCAGAGATGAGAATGTGTATAACATGTAAAGATGTGACTTGAAATAAAGATTCGTGTTAGTGAATGGTTGGAAATTTTAAATAGAAAAAGAAAGCAAAAGGCTTTTTAGAGATTAAATGCTTTTGAAAAATAAAACTCACAAAATATGTATGCCCGTTTGTATGAAAAGATGCTGATAACCTCATTAGGAATAAAAAACCTGAAAATTTTAATACTGAGATTATTTTTGCTCAGAGTATAAAAAATTAAAATGAGTAAGTTTCACAACAGGCGAGGATAGAAGAATTGGGCATTTATGTATTGCCCAAAGAAATGTAAACTGACACATCTTTTTAAGGAATTTATGGTTAGAACTATCAAAATGCTTAACTGTACTGTTACAGAAAAAACCTGAATCTTAATGTTTCTCACAGTTGATGGTTAAATAAACAATAGTACATCCCATCCTGTGAAACAGGATACAACTGTTTAAAAATAACAATAATAAAAGAGTGAAGTATATCTAAATTTACTGACTTGAAAATATTGAGACTGATTTTATGACTAATATTTTTAAATGCTAAGCAGAAAAAGCATGTTGCAGGAAACGCTGGAGAATTAGCCCCTACCCATAATTTTTTTAACTACAAATATGTCCATCATCAATATGCAATATGCATAAACTGTGGTGTAAGAGTGAATTATAATTACACATTGTTGGAACATAATATTAAACTAAAATAGCAAGCTGCAGAGGAATATAGTTCATTTATAAAAAGTTCCAAAAACCAAAATTATATATATATGTATATATATACATACACACACTAAATACTCATGATTAAAACCTTTTTTAAAAAATAGAAGATGATAAACATAAAATCCAGAATAGTTACCTCTGAAAGGAGAGGAAAGAGAATGGAAAGGAAACATATCATAAGGACTTCACAAATGCTAAAATGTTCTTTTTCTTACTCTGAGTATTAAGTACATGGGTGTTCACTGTATCATGATCGTTTCTACCTTATGTATGATTTATACACACTATTATCTAATGAAAACAATTTTGAAACTGCATTGTATAGGCACACAAACATATTAAAAAAAACGAATTTGGAATGATAAAAATTAAACTACCAGTAGTTACCTCTATATGGGGGAGGGGAACCTTCATGTTTTATGCCAGATCCTCCAATATTAACAATACTGGATTATTAAATTATAAAATTAATTAAATTTATAAAGTACTTTTCTCTTAAAAACTGTAATTATGAAAATGGTAACCACATGGAAAATACGTTAGGCATACAGCTGAATAAAGAACTATATTTACCCTGTGATTACATCTACTTACCAAAAAATGTGCACATTAACAGGAAGAGCTGGAATTTATATGATCTAATGGAGTGCCTGGATTATGTGTCATTTTTTTATATGTAGTTTTAATTTCTTGGAAGTTTTATTTCTTGGAAATATTTTGTTTTTCATTAGTATGACCTCACTTGGAGAGAAATTAAAGAAAAATGACAACTGCAAGAAAGCCAACTCTCCACCTTCAGGGTAGCCAAGTGAAAAATCTACCCACATGGGAAGGCTGAATGAATTACAGCCAATTGACAATGGATAGCACATGCTGTGCCAGTAAGTGCACTCAAAACAACTGGAGAGGATCCCCACCACAGCAAGGAGATTACATCAAAAGGTTCTGAAGTGCATATGTACATTTTAGCGCTTAACTGAGAACTGGTGCTGCCAAGTAAAAGTGCAGCGGGGTAGGAAAAGCTCCAGAGCACAGGGAGTCCAGGAATGTGCTTAAAAAGGAAAGGGGTATGGAAGGATGGGCAGAGAGGGAGAGAGGAAGGGAAAAGTTTTCCCAATATGCGAGGCAGAAATCTGATACGGCATAACAATTACACTCTCAGTATCTATAAAAATATTGTCCAATCAGAAAGCTAAGTGCTGAGGGTACAGAGAACAGAATGACAGGAATGAAAATTTAAAGGAACCCAAAATGAGAATGAAGAATAGCACCAAAGATACACACTGTTTTGTGGTCTTTACAAATGTCCTCTCTATTCTATCCACTATGCCAATTCCTAAAAACTGGTAATTTCCACAAAGGCAAGAAGAAAAATAGGGGTAAAAGTCTATTTCATCCTACCAAAAATATCACTAATATGAAATTGATAGAAAGAAAACCTTTAAATAAAAAACTAAGTGAAAATAATTCAAAGATTTACAGAGGGAGAATGTAATCTGCTTTCTGAGCTTACCACTTTTTTTTTTTTTGGTTTAATTCAACATCTTTATTATTACAAGGGAATATACAGTGGAGAGTTATTCTAACCTCTACTGCATTCCTTATGAGCCGGTAGTCAACTGTTGGTCTCTACATTGTGTTTCTGAGGCTCATCCATGATGTGAGCTTACCACTATTAAAAGCAGAGGCTCTATGGAACAAACGCTGATAGAGCCAATTGCTGTTAGGGCACTCCCCCCTCTATTTTCTTTCTTTGTATCAGAGTTTCTCCATGCCCATTTCTGATAATCAAAAATTCAAGAGCTCTTCCCCTACCAAAATATTCTTGATTCCCACCTACAACCACCACCACTCACCACCCACACCTCTCCACCTACCCCACCAGTCTTGCCTTCTCCTTTCTTCCCCAACTTTTTTTTTTTTAATTAATTTTTTTTTGGGGGTGGGGGGGGCTGTGTTGGGTCTTCATTTCTGTGCGAGGGCTTTCTCTAGTTACGGCAAGCGGAGGCCACTCTTCATTGTGGTGCGCGCGCCTCTCACTACGGTGGCCTCTCTTGTTGTAGAGCAGAGGCTCCGGACACGCAGGCTCAGTAGTTGTGGCTCACGGGCCTAGTTGCTCTGCGGCATGTGGGATCTTCCCATACCAGGGTTCGAACCCGTGTCCCCTGCATTGGCAGGCAGATTCTTAACCACTGCGCCACCAGGGAAGCCCCATCTACACATTTTTGGTATGTATATTTAAAATATAGGACTTTTATTCCTTAATATCATTTTTTTTACATCTTTATTGGAGTATAATTGCTTTACAATGGTGTGTTAGTTTCTGCTTTATAACATCTTCCCCAACTTTTTAATCCATCCCTCTTTTCTCATAAATCTTATTCTCAATTTAGGAAAAAAATCTTGTTCCCACTGCCTCAAACCTTTTCTGAAAATAGGCAGATTACATAGGCTAATGTTTGTTTTTACTTTCTTTTCACTATCTCTCGTCTTTCTGCCCCCAGCTCTTGTCTGTAGTTAATTTTAAAACTTTTGAGTTCCACAAGGCTTAATTTAACAGCAAGAACCCAGGCTCAGTGAATACTTTCATATATGCCTGTGATCAAAGCGTAGGTCTTCTGCTAACAACTACAGCTCATGGATGTTGCCAACAGTTCTTCTTTGTTTTGTATAAACGAGAATGCAAATGCTATAAAACCAAGAATATCTCTTTGCCATTTGATTCCTCTCCTATGACATACAATATTGGTCACCAAGTCCTGTCAAATTCTACCTCCAAAATACTACTTGAACCCATTTCTTTCTCTCTATTCCTACTGGCCCTGCATAATTTCTCAGATCTAGACTATTCTAAGAGTCTTCTCTCTGCCTTTGGTTTCTCCACTATTACAATCAACACTACACAAAGCCCACGTCAGTTTTCTCTCTGAAACATAAATCTGATCAGGTCATTATCCTCCTCAAAAGCCTTCAGGCATTCCCCTGTGCATACAGAATAAACTTCCAGCTTCTTCATGTCATCCAATCTGGAGTCAAACATCACCTTTCAGGCTTGTCTCCTATCTATTAAAGACTAAGCATTAAATAAAAATAAGTTAATTTAATAAAAGAATAATTTCCAAAGATAGCTAGAAATATTGTATGACTCATTAATGTATTATTTATGTAATTATTTAGGTAACTGATAGATTTATTCATCTCAACCATATACTATTACCTCCAAACTCAAACTTTTACAAAACAGCTAAATAAAGTTCTATCTACCTAATGTATTAAAACTGGATTGAGCTGTTTCTATTTTCAATTCTAATATTAAAATGTAAGGTAGATCACAAGGATTTTAAATCAATAGCTATTTTCTAAAATGAATGTTAACATATATTGCCAAATTTCTCTCAGTTTTCTGGAAATTGTTAAAGTCAGCTCTTAGAGTTCTTAACAGTGTATCACATCTACCATATGAGAAAGTTTGACAACAAAATCAAAGTTACTGTAGGAGATAAGCACCTACCTTAGTGAATCCCATTTGTTTTCCTTCTAGACTATTCCTTGAGTTTACCATATAAACTACCAAACCAGACTACTCATCCTAACACAGTCATTAGAAAAGTTTCCTAAGAACAAGTAAATACTTCTTTTTCAAATCAAATTTATAAAATTTACTAAAGAAGACAGTTTATTAGCTTACACATATCTAAGTATGGGTTCTCATGAGAATCATTCTGTTTAATTAAATGTTACAGGACCTTGCAGACAGACTCAAGAATAGCACCATCTGTCTGGGTTACAAAGCTCAGTTTCACCATGGTATCACCAAACAGCAACAAAATATTATTTTCATACATATCTCAAGTAATTTATAGACAACTAAAGAATTTAGTCATCTGGGATCACGACATTTGATTCAATCCATGCAGATGATTACACTCTGTACACGCTGTATGTAAACCAATGTACTTTGAAAAATGTTTTTAGTAAGTCAGACTTTAGGATTTATATTTCAGAAGGTAAATATTTATGGTCTTTAGTAGCTATGATGTAGATTTATGCTCTGGTATAAATTCTAAATGTTAGACTGTTCAGGTGTTAAATAAATCTGTACAATTTAAAAGTGCCTATTATTTATTTAGCATAATTATCATTTAAGTAAATTTTCCTAAAATATCTATAGCTCTAGGATTATATTGCCACACTTTCTGACAGGATTTCAATTCCCATTTTTTAATGTGAAAAGTATTTTAAGAAGGGAAGGAATTATAAATAAAATCATCTATGTAACATGAAAACCATTATTGAGAAAAATCTCACTGAATTCAAAAGTAGAAAATAATACTTGCCACTGCAACTCAATCTAAATAATATAGGCATGCCTGCTATAGGTAAAACATCCTCTGCACCTCCCCTAACACTGAATATTAAGGCAGACCATGAGAAATTAAAATCCTAAATACGTATGAGTGCTAATCTTCACCTGTGGAAGAAGCTGCTGAAAGAACATGTATGGGACACTGGATGACTTCCTAGGCAGTCTCAAATGAGTAAAGCAACGCTAAGTGGAAAAGGTTAAGTACTTTGGTCTCACAGACCAAACTTTCTGTTAAAACCTTAAGAAATTATCGCAATTTATTTATCCCAAGGCTCTTCTTTTTAATTACTTCAGTCTAGCCAAAAATGAACCTCAGGATGATATCTAACATTTGCTAGACAGACACAGACAGGGCATAACTTACAATTCTATTCCTCCTCTTATGATAATTTGCTTTGATCCCCAGAAAGCAAAAATGCCACCTCCGCTTAATCTGTCCCAATATCTAGTCTTACCAATCAGTGGGCCACTAAATCTACCTCCACTGAAACCGTACTGAAACAAAGGACACTGAAGCACTAGACAAAGAACCTGGGAGGCAACCGTACAAGCAAGGCTGGAACTCTTGGCACACATGCATAATGTATACATGCCAACAGAGTTGGCGCTTGAACTGCCCACCCCGCAGAGTTGAAAATCCACATGTAACTTTACAGTCAGCCCTCCTTATCCACGAACTCAATCAACTGCAGATCGCATAGTACTGGAGTATTTATTTATTGAAATACACCCGAGTATAAATGGACCCATGCAGTTCAAACCCATGTTGTTCAAGAGTCAACTGTATATCCAAAAGTAGAGTTCTTCCCAGGATTTTTGCTCATCACCTGTAAGACCCCCATCAGAAGGCACTAAATACTGACTTCAGCAACAAAATTTAGAGCACAAAGCAGAACTAAAGAGAAGAGAGAAGAAAAGACACTGACCAAAGAAGTATGCTTTAAAATTTATAAGATTTTCTGGGGTGGCTGACTAAACTGTCTCTAAAAGAAATTCCATAGGAAAAGGACCAAAAACATATTACGGACAATGGCATCAATATTTGATTCATTTCAAGGGGGCGTATTTTGAAAAAGCCTTCTCATTTGGGCAGATATGTACCTGTTCTGTGTGACTAGCTCAAAATCAGTTTCGTAACTGTTAAGCGTACAACCCAAGGAGGTGACATTTGACCTACTTAAAACAACCATTAAAGGAAAATAAAAACAAAAATGGTTAACAGTAACAAGCACATCAAGTAAAATGCACATTTTTTAGCTAAAAAAAATTTTTAAGTGTTTATTCAGGCTCAAGCTCAGTATCTCTAATCTGTGAATTTAAAAAGCACTCAAGTTACAACTGAGATTGTCCACACTTACTCATTCCTCATATGCTCACATCTTTTATTTCTCACAGGTGTCTTGCTCTTTTCCAGTGCTAACCCCATCACCTGGGTTCCTAATACCATTTCCAGCCAGATTGTTTCATCAATTATCAACTTTTCTTATGTCTTTCATCTTTCTTTCCATCTCTCCACTACTGTTGCTACTAATGTATAAACACAAATGAGGCTCTTGCCTTCTGAAAAATTTCCTTCGTCTACCTTTCAATCTCTTACCTTCCCCACTCCCACATCACTGCTTGCCTCACATCAACCATTCATTCATTCTGCAAGCCACTGTAATCCAGATTCTACCCTCAACAGTCATATGTAATGATTTCAACTAAGTACCAAGCTGCCCAAACAGCAAAATTCCTCATCTTTCACTCCTAACCTCTCCCCTTCAAGGTCCACCACAGTTGTCTTTGAAAATTATGATTATTCTTTTTTTTTTTTTAAGTCAGATAAAGCAAATTATATTGCCTACTGAAAGCACATTAACATATATATTCATGACTTAAATGTCTAGGCTTCATGAGAAGTAATTCTGGATCAAAATCCAATTTGTTTTAAATGAACGAAATTTTTTAAATGATAGGTTACACAGTTCAACAATTCCAATTTGTCTATGTAAGAGAGCAATCCTAGAAAAGCTTTTAAACATATTAGTAAATGTAATACCATTTAACACACTTGTTTTTCCTCAATTCATTTCTCATAATAGTTTCTATATTGTCTTGGATTATCTCCCGCTTTTAGTTCCATATCCCATCTGCTCATTTAAGATTCACGTCTGTCCAGTTTCTGAAATATTTGTCACTTTAGTCATTAGCATTTTGTGTAATATAGCACTGTTTTTTTTAAAGTTCAGAACCGAATTATTTTAGAAAACTGATTATTTTATCATCACCATTTCTTAACCTAAATCAGCCTGCCCACACTTCAAATTTTCCACCTAACAAAAACCAGATTTCAACACGTTTTTGTACTGTTTTTTAAAAAGAAACCAAGAAGCAAGACCATAAATTAGAAGTGCTCTCCTATATACCACTTCAGGAAATATTCTCAAGGACAGACCCAGAGCTGTCAACTGAGCTTCCAAAGAATATCCTTTGCATTCCCCTCTAGCAATCCATATCCATCCATTCCTTCAAGATCCAGTTTAAAACCCCCCTTCTGAGTTTTTCTGGCTGAATTACTATGCTGTCTGTCCATGCTGCTTTCCCTCTGCATTTACCATCTACAATCTTAGAAACTAAATAGTATATGTAGGTCTTTATTCTACATATCAGACCCTTAGCCCTTTTGTAAGCCCAAGCCTGATTTCAATCATTTCTGATGTATATACATGACTGGAAAATGAATATATATTGTCCTAAATTTCTCAAGCATAACATACAAAAAAATTAGTATCTAAATACTAATTTAATCCAGTGTGGTCACCCCCAATTCCCTTTTCACTTCACTGAGGCTCGTTAAGTCCTCATTTACCACACAAAATAGCAAGTAGAAAGTTTTTCTCTTGGGGTGAGTGAAAGAGGAAAGAAGGGAAGAGCTAAAGGGCAAAGAAATACAAAATCTTTTCCTGATGACATCACAGAACCTATCACTATTCCCTACGTTTTAATAAAAGTATATCAGTAAAGAGGAAGCAGCAGAGCAGTGGATACCCTTCAGGTAGGGATGGGAAAATCAGCTTCAATCCTTGCTCCAAAACTGCTGTTCTTCCCATTGGGAAGGAACCACCCTCACCTCTCAACACCCTCTTCAAGCCTCTCTTTCAGATAGCAATCCTCTCCTAGGCCCTGAAGTGGGCCTAGAGTCTGGGTCATCCTCACCTCACTCCCACTGCCTGCAGCATCTAAGATGGGTTTTAGGGAGTGCCTGCACTGATTGCCAGCAAGCTACTCAGAGGAAAGGTACTCCTAATATTCTAAACTTTCCCATAAAAATGCTCCCATAAATAGCATTCGAGTTCTATAACACAAGTAATTAAGTACAATACAATAGGCAAACCATCATTTATAGCAACAGAATTAAGGGTATGTTTTTATGTGAAAGCAAACTTACATACAAATTAACTTTTTCTGATATTTAGAATGCTGAAAACCACCTACATGTAAAATTCTACACTTTGGATAAAAACTTAGAACACTATTCATATTCGACATGACTAAGACAAAAACTACAGATGGGGGAGGGGCTTTCCTTCCTTCAACAAAGTCTAAACAATATTTTTAGATGTTGCCACATTATTAAATGGAAAATAGAAACTGGCTGGTAGCTGAGGATATATACTTTGTTCAAAACAAAGTAAGGGTTGTGACATGTGTGTGAAACTAAAACATGATTTAGTCTTTAAAAAGAAAAAGATATTTATTGAGTATTATTTCTTACATTCCCTGAGACAACTCTCAAAATGTTAATAGAACAGCTATTTAAAGTTCAAAGAGCACTCCAGAGCTGCCAAGGAATTAATAGCTTAAACTACTAAATAAGAGCCACGGTTCAATCTCCAGTCTCAGCCAGTCAGAGCTCAGGGCTGGTACAGCAGAATCACCTAGCTTATTAAAGACACCACACAACTGAGAATCACATAAACAAGTGAAAAGTTGTTAACATCTAAAGATGGCTTATTTACGAAGAAAACACAAGAACAATTTAATCTTCTGCTCCCGCCAAAAAAGCACAAATACAATATAGCTGCCATACTTAAAACAAGTAATTTTGCCATTCCAACTTCCTGGTTAACTGCCTAGGGCTACTCTATAACTTCAGTTGTAATTTGCCAGAAGTCTCTTCCTATTAAAAAACATTATCTAGTCATCCAAAATACTTTTCTTAAAAGATTCTCAAAAGGATTTTTCACACCTCCTGACCCCCATATTTCCTTCAAGTTTATAGGAGGAACTGAGGCACAAAACCATTATGCAAGCAACCAGATGTAGTCACTAGTAGAAAAAAAAAAAGTTTGAATACCACTCAACTTTCCCTATTACCAACCAGTTTACTACCCATTTTACTGAGCTCATGCAAAGTAATCTTATAACTGAAGGTTGAGCAAAAGCCCTCTTATATGGCTTAGAGAATGGAAATGAAGGAATTCTGGATCAAGCCCCGAACAAAATCTCCAACAGGTTCCGAAATCTATAGGTTGCCTACCACATTAGACAAAACCCAAATACTAACTGAATTCCTATTCCCTTGAGGTATAAGCATGTCTCCCTTGATCAGCTGGAATTCTCTTTAATAAAGATTTTCTAGAACTCATCTAAAATATTACCAAGCCACAGTACATACAGCCTAGATAATGTATATTCAGAACACAGAGCTAAACAGCTAAATAAAATTTTTAAATAATAATAAATAACATATTGTGATCAGGACCTAAATGGGCAATGAGAACTCCCTTAGGGAACAAGGTGGCAAAGAGAACAGTTTTCCAGTCATTCGTTCATTTAACAAAGAGTTAATTAGCACTTAACTGTGAAGAGAATGGAAAGATGACTTAGGGTCACAGCCCTACAGAAGCTCATATGATTATCAGAGGTAGAGAGAAGGAGGTACACGGAAGGAGCAAGAGTGACAAGTTCTACCTGTGGGAGTCTAGGAAATCTTCACAGAGGTGGTGACATTTGACCTCCTTAAAAGATGAGTAGGATTGTGCCAGACATATACACGCGCAAAAAAACTAGGAGCTGGTTCCTGAGCTGGATAGATGTACGTTCTTCCTCATTTCTCTTTAGGATATTAACATTCAATCATGAGAATTACCAACACAAAATGTTTTGTAACACCAATTATACTTTTGAATACCTTATTACCTCTCAAATTAAGTGCAGATGGACTGTGGAACTATATGAGGAAGCTTTATGTGTCTTATGCAAAAATACCTCCTCAGAAATGTATCAATGATCTTGGGGGGTAGGGGGAATCACAGTTTTCATGCAATTTAATACCTTTTAGAGGATCAATCTTTAAAATTTCCACTCAATATTATAAAGAATTCTATGCACAATTACATATTTTATTTGAAACAAATCATTTCCTCAAATTTCATTTTAATATCAACTGTCTTAAATATATCCAATTAAAGTAGTGACTTAATACAAATTAAGAATTATTCCAGTAAAGAAATCTAGTGAAGACTGAGAAAAAAAAATTTACCTGCAAATCTACCTAATTCTCTTTATCTTCCCCTTTTCATTTTTTTAAGTTACAAATCTAAACAATGTAAAATAAAGGTACAAATGAAATTTTCAAATAATCAACTCAGGAGGTTCCTTTAACAGTAATGGAATTTCACTGTACTGGAAAAAGTACAAAATGCAGAAAGCTGTCAACCAGGGCTCTGTGCTATTTCACAGTAGTAGAAATACGGTTTTAATAAGTTTCTACCACAATTCATCTGGAATGAGAAAATAAACACTCAGAAATATACATAATAAACTACAGAGTATGAAAATGCCAGTGACATAAACGTTCTCCCTTGGACACCATTGATTCTTCTAATTCTCACCTAGAAATTAATGGAAAAAACTTAATCTTTCTTGACTAGAATCCAAATGCACTCTAAAAGACATTTATTTTATCAGCTTAAAAAAGGAAAACTGTACTCCAACAAACATAACTAAAACATGCTAATATAAATGCAAGTAAAACAGGAGTTCCTAAAAGAAGACTATGATAGCCAATTTATGAGGACAGAATCCAACGATTTCAAAACTTAAGTAACAAAACACTATAGTAGGATGGGGAGCTACCATAACATTTTAAAAGCATTTAAAACTATTTTTGTATCAGCTAAAGCAAAGATAGAAAACTATACTGATGTACATAAGTGACTTTATACTAAACAAAAATTGGGCAAACATATACATTTCATTCATGCACATGAACGTGAATTTACAATTCCTCATTTATGTTAATATTTACCAAGATTAATGGAAAATCATCTCCCCTATGTAATGAAGTGAATTCCCCCAACAGAACAAAGCTAACACTTTCAAATCTTTCGAATAAACAATGAAAGCTTATACTATAAAAGGAAATTATCTAAACAGGATCAGAAAGTTGTTAAATGATTCAAGTGGGAAGAAAAGTCCGAAATTCCAACACACACTACAAATATTGATTCATTAACTCCAAATCTCTAAGCAAGTCCTATGAAACAAATGTGGGTGCAGATTTTTTTTTTAACTATTCCCACAGCACATTTTTAGGCTATCTTCCTAATTACCTTTGCAATGCATTAAATGTAATTTCTGGAAATTGCAATGTTTATACAATGACAAAAATAGGAATTCTGGTGGCTACAACACACATGGTTTGTAAAGCAGATTAGCACACAATACATTTTAAATAAGTGACACTAAAAGAAATGTCACAGAAATCCTTTTTCTCCATTTCTAATAAATGGCTGCAATGCACAGCTCAGTAATAATACCTAATATTCAACCATATTACTAATTCTTATAAACTTTGTCTAATCTGTCTCACTAGCTAACTTTTCTGTGAAATTAACATATCACCCACTTTCAGAAAAAACAACAAATCAGTACCTTCTACTACTATTTCAGAGGAGGAGATTATTATTTTCTTCTACTGAAAATAAGTCAAACCATTCAGAAAAATATCTAGTCTGCGAATTCCCTGGCAGTCCAGTGGTGAGGACTCTCTGCCAGGGCACGGGTCCGACCCCTGTTCAGGGAACTAAGATCCCGCAAGCCAGGCGGCATGGCCAAAAACAAGAAAAATATCTAGTCTACCTTTGAGTCAAACTCTGAGGAACAGTTGAATTAACTGTTCATTAAAAAAAAAAATCCACATAAACAATCTTATTACTATTTACACTGAATTTCACTTCAATTTTAAATAATTTAACAACTATAGAATACGCTTATCTTTTGCAAATATATGATACAGAGAATACAGTATAAACTGGTGACAGTATCTTTCTTATTACTCTCAAGAGCAGAGGAGACCTTTGAAAGTGTTTGATGAATACAATTAACTCACAATTAACTAGGCTAAATTAGCCAGTGAACAAAAAAGATGAATCAATCTTTCCAAACCTAATTAATATAATCCACTACTATAACTTAATGTTAATTAAAAGAGTGCCTTAAGAGATTTTTTTCTCCAAATACCTAACACAATCATGAAAAAAAATGCCAAAATATTCCAAAGAAAGCGCTAAACTATATCCTCAATCTAACTTCCTCTCAATGAGCACTTCAAGCAATAACACAGACATATTTTGCAGCATATAAGTCTTAGGTACATTATTTTCTCTTTAAAATTATGAACACGTACAAATGGCTCTTTAAAATGGTCCAATAAACTGCTACACTATGCCTTAAATTGCTGTCTATTATGTACTTAAAAATATTTACTAGCAATTGGAGGTTAATATGGCAATTATTACTGGGTAGCTATTATTGCTATTAAAAATATATAAATACTGCAACACCATGTGCTACTAACAACAAAACACTGAACAGAAAACATACATTAGCAAATTATAAACATTTTCATTCAACAAAATGAACCATCATGAAAAAAAGATGCTTTATGTGTAAATACTAAAATTGGAAATTGAGATGAAAAAATACCCTGTATATTTACTGGCACTTGAGAAGATTAATCATTCCTTCTTCCTCATTTTCAATTGATAGTCCTCCCCATCTGGTTCTAACTCAAAAGAATAGATCTCAAAGTTTCTACATTTACAACTACCTTCCTTCTCTGCAAAAACTATAATAAATCTCTTCAGAAAAAAGAAAGCAGGTCAACAACAGACTACCTTAAAATCTTCAAATATAGAGTGAATGGTCCTTAATAGGAATTATGTACTAATGTGTGTTTCAACTGAGGAAGGAAGAATGATACCATCCCCCAACTACCCCATAGTCAGGAAGATGCTACATAATTAAGAATTAGACTGCTGTTGTGTCAAACAGTATATACTTAAATCTAGTTAAAGGACACAAAACCGCTTTTCTCCACATCACCTCGACTGAGAAACAAAAGTAAAGAAACAAAACTAAAGATATACTTACATCTGGAAATTATATCTTTCCACAAGGGTGAGTTGACATACCATAGGGTGCCCTCGTACACTTTCCAAAAGGGCAGATTTAACACACTTAACTGAATTATAACTGAGTGAATATATAACAAGAGTCTCCCGGAAATGTGATGGACAGCATGAGAAAACAGTTTTGAGTCACAAAGGCACAGGCAGGCATGCATTTAATGCAGTAGCTACAAATTTCACAACTGTAAGAATAAGAAACACATACAATGACCCATATCATATATACACAATGGCATCTTTCACATGTTAGGAAAAGGGGGCAGGGGGTGACAAAGAATTTAGGAAATGTGATGCCATGCAGCAGAAATATCAGAAAGCAAAATAAGTAAAGGACTGACAAAAACCTTAAGGCATCTGACTGCACAAATCAACTTTTGCTAAGCCATATGAACACCCCAAGGTAACACAAAGTGGGTGGATCATTACTGTGTTACAGAACTTTGTAATCTCTAGCTTACATTTCAATCTACATTAATATGAGTATCTAGGTAAATTCTCTATAAGCAATAGTTTTCTCTGCTCAAAACAACTGCAGGCCAAAAAGAAAAATACATGCCATTATAAAGCACCAAGAGTTCTTATAATACATGCTTTATTTTGAACGGGTAATGATTTTATCTCCTTTGGAATTATTCTATACAATGTACTTCAGGCAACATATTTTTGTTATCCCAGGTTGCTGCTATATCTAATTTACAAGAAAATGCTCAATTTGGAATGAGAAAAATTTACAATATCAGCAGTTCTTTAACCGATTCGTAATTTTTTTAATTAGCACCAATCCACCCTCCACCTAAAAGAGAATGTAGACATTCTATAGTCCTTTAAAAAAAAAAAAATCAACCCATGCATTTCTGCATTTCAAAGTTGCTACCTAAAGAGCAATTCTGATTAAAAAAAGAAAAAGAGTATATTCAAAAATCAATTCCTGGTTTAAAGAGGTTTAGGAGAGAAATACCCAAAGCACAAACCTTTAGTCAGTCACAAACCACAGAATCCGCTCCCACAAATTGTTTCTACAAAAGAATCTTAAACATCTTATCTCTATCAACATTATCATCCTTACTTGAGCTTTAAAAGAAAAGAAACAGAAAAAAGGTAGAAGAAATGATATATACTAAAGACTGGCTACACATGGATTTTTATTTGTCTACAAAATGTACTGTATATAAATTAGCCACATATAAACAAGCCATTACCAGTCAGCATGATATATGGTAATTTGGGGGCTCTCTCCTCACTAATATTGGTCTACTTGGTTATTTTAATTCCCTGATAAAGTGTCAACGTGGTCACCAGCCGCCAAACAAAAACCTTTTAAATACCCCTTCATCAATGTTTGCTAATCTATGGAAGTCCCTGAATCTGACTAATACTAAATGATAGACTGAGAGAAGAAAACAGAAGGCAAAATGAGTTTTATTCCCATATATCAAATGATCAAGGGAAAATTATCACAGTACAGAGAGTAAGAATCGCAACTTATAACTGAATTTTAAGATTAAATATCCGAATAAAAATGCTGGAAAAAAAAAAAGACCTGATCCTAGTACAAAGCACAGATACTATGTCACTCGGTCTTTGTAGGTAAAAATTACGTTTTGACTTTTTTTATCTGCATAATGAAA
This sequence comes from Neophocaena asiaeorientalis asiaeorientalis, assembly GCF_003031525.2. Lineage (NCBI taxonomy): Eukaryota > Metazoa > Chordata > Mammalia > Artiodactyla > Phocoenidae > Neophocaena > Neophocaena asiaeorientalis. The sequence goes on along the minus strand of NW_020174645.1, from coordinate 11,078,513 downwards.
TATATTTAATAAAATAAAGCTTCCATTTGAAAAGTTGGCAAGAATTTGTACTTCTCCACTAGTCTCAAAGAAAAAAAAAATCTATGCTACCCATAATTAAATGTAACTAATTACAATTTGAACACTAAATTATTTATCCAGTGTAAACAAGGATTAAGAGGAAATAAAGCTCTATCTACAGCAGAGGTTACAGAAAACAATTTCCAAAATGCATGTTCCCCAAAGGCAGTCCCCCCAAAAGGGTACACAACTTAAACTAAGTTGAGTTTTTTCAAGCCTAAATTAAACCGTTCAGCCAATTTTCCAATTATATTCTACGCTTGAAACATAATTGCCCTACATCTGTTTACAAATCTTTGCTCAATATTTAAACAAATTCGTAGTCTCCCGGGCACATAGTTCTACATACGGTAACTCATGCACAAAACACATATTTAAAGACCACGCACTGCAATTATTAGCCTAAACGCCAGGTTTAACAACGTGAATGTTTTCAGAGCTAGGTAATACGACCCAATAAAAAGCAAAGATGGCATTTACCACCAAATGTCACTGCCACCGCCAGGAAAGAGTTGCTGGAGCCCTATACATTTTTAATTTCGATGAACCTAGACGGCGTCGTCGGGTGCCAGGCTTCCAGGAGAACAATTGACACCCTAACTGCTTCAAGATTAAGGCAGGCGATTCAAATCCGAAGGAAAAGTTGTCAATTATCAGAGAGAAAGCGCGAGAGAGGCGAAGGCAGATAAAAGCGATGTTATCAAACCGCCCAGCTTGTTGCTTTTGTGTGTGTGTGTGGATTCGTTGTTAGGAGAGAGAAAACAGTTTTTAAAAGACACAGGAGGAGAGAAAGAAGAAAAAGCTTTCTCCACCTTCCGTCGGCTCGGTGCAATGGCTTTACGGCTCTCCAGCGTAGTAAGCCCCGAGAGGCAGACGGCTGTCGATGTTTACAATCCCGGGAGCTTCGGGTGCAAGAGTCCTTTACTGACACAATCGCATTCAATCAACTGTTTTCGGGCGAAATTGCAGGTGTCATTATGGAATTTTTTTAAAATTCAAAAGGCGGGCGGGCGGGCAGCCGATCCGACACAAGGGGGAAAAAGCTGCTTATCGCAGGCGCGGGCATCACAAGGCAAAGCCTTCCACATTTAGGGAAGAAAAGGGGGGGAAATGGGAGGGGAAGGGGAGTGCGATTGCAACAGAGGGTGGGCGTTCGAAGTGCGACCCAGAATCCGCAGCTTTGAGACTTCCACATGCAAATTCCACGCCGAGCGCCGCGCTCACAAATGATTTTTAAAGAGCCAAATAAACACTGGAAGGGATCCAAGGCGAGGGAGAGACGATCCAAAAGGGGGAGAATCGGCGAGAGGCGAACGGCGAGG
>NW_020174645.1:10951741-11077097 GCF_003031525.2 Neophocaena asiaeorientalis asiaeorientalis | reverse complement strand
GGCCGGCGGCCTCGCGCCCCGCCCCCTCGGGTGCTTAGACCTCCGGTGGGCGCGACTGCGAGCCCCGGGAATGCCCGTGGAGGTGGCTGCGGAGGACTCGGGGCCCCTTGCCTGTGCCCTGGGCCGCCCCGGCCGGCTGCGTGGCAAGGGCTCGCCGTGGGCCAAGCAGAAGATCCAGGTGTTTCGGGGGTGTCTCTTCGAGGTCTCACTCCGTCCTCCGCGTTTTGCAGATGAGAAAACTGAAGCACAAAGAGATTAAGTCACTTGCCCGAGGTTGCACAGCTGGGAAGAGGATGGGGTGGGATTCGAACCCCTGATCCCAGGCACAGCGCAGCTAAGGTCTTGCGTTAAGGTTTATAAGCCTCACCCAAGGAGCGCTAACTGTGAATACAGAAATGCCTTTCGAGCCCTTACTCCTAGGCACTGTGTGTATGCATTCATTATTTGCATAAATGCTTCCTGATCTCTTGCTTTGTGCCAGAATATGTATATATTTTTTAAACTACCAGACACTGTACTAGGTCTGGTTGGGAGCAGACCTTCCCTCTTGGCTCCATTCAGTCAATAACCAACATTTCTTGAGCAATACAGCATGGGAGTCCGGAGGAATGCCAGTATAAGGAGGCTCTTCCCCAGCCCTCAAGGCCTGTGCTCCCTGCAAAGGTGGGGAGGAGATAACTTCATTAATAAGCCCCCAAACGTGGAAAAGACATGTAGATTGGATTAAAAAAAAGGAAGAATGGGAAAACAACAGAAAGATGGAGTGTAATAAAAGGAAAGAAGTCTTAGACATGCGAATTGAGCTTTGGAACTACCACAAATAACTGCTAAAGCAAAACCCAGGAGCAGCATGTAGTATTACCATGGCTGACACTATGTTATAACCCACCGACACTGTTAAAACGAATGGACCTACATTATTTCACATAGTCCTCAGAACAGTCACATAAAGAAGATACTGTTATTATCCTTAGACTACAAGTCAAGGCTCAGAAGTGCAGTGACACCTCCAAGCTCTCCAGTTAGTGAGTGGCTTCAAACCCACTCACTCTGTGTGGCTCCAGAGCCCAAACCTGAATCCAGAAGGCTCTGTGAGCGGAGGCCTGTAGATGACTTTGGCACCCCCCGTTGTGTTACCTTGAGCACCATGGTTCAACTCTCTGACCCTCATTTCTCAATCTGTCAGAAAGGGGTCCCAGTTGCTGACCCACTGACCTCAGGCCAATTTTGTGCATTTCTATTAAGATTTGTTGATGAAAATGTTTAGGAAAAAAAAGTCAAACCACTTTATCAACATGCATGGTGTTACTTCGGCCTGAGCAATCAGACAGTGTGATGGTCCATCATATCCAGGTGTGTTTATATCCCAGGATATCATCTTACACACCTGGTCACCAAATTCTCATTCTTCAGTAAGTTTTTTAAAAGTCTCCCAAAGCAACCTAATATTAGAAAAATGAGAACAGTACATGGACAGTTTACAGAGTAGGAAAGACATATGGCTTTCAAATATATAAAAAGATGTTCAACCTCACTTGTTGCAATGGACAGAATGTTGGTGTCCCCCTAAAATTAATATGCTGTAACTTTCCCACTGTGATGGTATTTGGAGAGAGAGCCTTTGGCAGGTAATTAGGTCACAAGGGTATAGCCCCCATGATTGGATTAGTGCCCTTGTATGAAGAGACAGGAAAGATTTCCAGCCTTCAAACACTCTCCCTCCCTCCCTCCTAACCTCCCTCCATCTCTCTCTCCCCACCTTGCCCCACCCACCAACCCCCCTGCCCTGTGAAGACAGAACCAGGAAAAGGGCTCTTACCAGGAACCATATTGGCTGGCACCTTGATCTTAGACTTCCCAACCTCCAGAACTGTGAGGCATAGATTTCTCCTGTTTAAGCCACCCAGTCTATGGTAACTTGTTACAGCAGCCCAACAAGCAGACTAAGACACTCATCATAAAAAAAAACAGCAATTAAAACCATAATAAGGGACTTCCTTGATGGTCCAGTCATTAAGACTCTGAGCTTCCACTGCAGGGGGCGTGAGTTCCATCCCTGGTCGGGGAACTAAGATCCTGCATGCCGTGTGGTACAGCCAAAAAACAAAAAAAAAGCATAATAAGTATTGACAATATTTTAAAAGCTTAGGCAACTGTGAAGAAAAGCAGAACTCTCACTGTCAGTGGGAATATAAATTAGCACCACAGCTTTGGAAAAGATCAAAATTTATAATGGACATTCCCTTTGACCGAGCAATTCTACTTCTAGGAGGTTATCCTACAGAGATACTTGCACAGATGTATAAAGACCTGTAGTGCAAGGATGTGAACTATAGTGCTGCTTGTAGAAATCAACTTACATGCCCATTATTTGGGGAGTAGTTAACAGTATAATTTAATCCCATGCAGCCATTAAAAATAATGAGTTAGCACTACGCGTACTGACAGTGCTAACTATCATTAGCACAAAAAGGGATTATTAATTGAGATATCCATGGACGGTTGCACCAGAGACAATGGTAATATCAGTTGCCTCTGGGGATAGAGAGTCACAGTGGGAAGAGAAATTACTTTTCACTGTACTGTTTACATTTTTTTAGCCAAATATATATATCACCTATTCAACACAATAAGTTATAAACAACACAAATCAATCAATAAAATTGAAAACAGAATAGTCAATCAAATAAAAAAGCAAATAAACAATGCAAAAGGGGATAAAAACTTCATCTGGGGAGATTTCCTTGACTGTCAAAGCCAAGGCCCCAGAGTAGAAGAGAAAAGGTCAGAAGTGCGGTGTGCAATTGCCCTGGCAACAGAAGTACAGAATGAGGACCCAAGGGAACCAGGTTCTAGTCTCAGATGTGCCACTGAGCGGCCCTGTTATCTTAGACAAGCCTCCCGACTGCTCTGGGCCTCAGTTTCCTCCTGTGTGAAAAGGCAACATGGGTGATCCTCCATGCTAGGTCATTTCTAGCAAAGAAACCCTTGACTCTGCACTGTGGAGATGACTGGTAAATATCTGCAGAGTCTTTAATAGAGAAAGCAATGGGAGGTGATGGAGAGCCTCAGGAGATAAGATCAAAACCAAACCAAACCCATACTGGTGACTAGGAAGCAGCAAGACATCAGGTACTTCTGAGTCCAGTTCCCCATGTGGGGGGCTCGTCAGAAGCATCCTTGTTCATGACCAAGTTTCCCCATTAGTGAAAACGCCTAACTGCCCAGGCAGGAAATAGACGTGCCCCTCTGTACAAGTCTCAGGTCACAATCTGAGAATGACAGTTTAGTTCCCTTTCATGGTTACCAAATGTAATGGCAGAGAGAAAATGGAAGCAAAAATATAACCAGAGGAGGAACCACCCTACTAGAAAGACCACAGGAAGTCGCCACAGCTGCAGGGTGGGAGTATTTTGTAGGAGTTAAGAACACAGCTTCAGAGTAAGACAGACCGGGGTTCCAATCTCTGCTCTGTGGTGCACTAGCTGTGCAGCCTTGAGCAGGTCACTTAAGCCCTGTGACCCCCATTTCTTCCGGAGGGTTGGCCTCCCAGAGCGACAGCACAGTGCACATCCCCATCAGCAGTGATCAATAAATTATAACAAGCACAAGCACAGTCACTTGTCCATCCTCGTACGATGGAAAGTGGCACCCAGTCACGTCACTTGGGGTTTTTTTCCCTTTAACCTCAGCTTTATTGGATTTATCTTGTTGTAAATAACAAAAGTTACAAAATGCTAGCTGTAACAAGTTAAACAACACAAGAGTATGCTAAGGAAAAAGGAACACTCTTTTCTCTACCACCGAATTATCCAAACTCAACCAAATTGTTATGAACCCTTACTCTGCTTCCTACAAGCTCATACCAAATCATGCAATGTAAACACACATTCCTAAGGGAATTTTTTTTTTTACTTTTTATGAAAAAGGGATCATGTCACATATATTACTTTGCAAGCTGTTTTTTTTTTCACTTAATTTATCACAAATATACCTCTAGGCCTATATATCTAGATCCAACTCCATCTTTTATTCGTTGTATAGTGTTTCATAGAACACCTGTGCCATAATTTATCCAATTATGCCCCTATTTCTGAACCTTTGGGTGGTTTCCAGTTTTTTCCTACTATAAATAAGGGTGCAGTAATATCCTTACCCATATATCCTTATGTACTGACACTTTTATTTCTGTAGAATAAAGTCCCCAAAATAGGATTGCTTTTTTATTGTTAATAAATGTGTATTTTTACTGTTAATAAATACAACCAGAAGTCTTTCCCCAAACATTGTAGCAATCCACACTCCCTCAAGCAATACCGGAAGAGAGTATACTTCCTCACCACCTTGCCAGCACTTGGTAGTTGCCAATCTTTTTAAAATTTTTGCCAACCTGATGGTGAAAAATGGCGTCATTGCTGTTTGAATTTGCTTTCCCAAACTCCAGTGAGGGAGATCTTCTCTTAGGTCTCTTGACCATTTGCATTTCCTCTTGAGTTTTTTTTTTTTTTTTTTTTTTTTTTTGCTATTCAAGTCAGCAGCTGAGAACAAAAAGAGAAACAAAGGCAGTCCCAGTGAGATCAGTCAGGGGTTTGGCACAATGACAAACACCGGTCTTGGGTCCCTCTCACATGGTGTGGACAGGCCATTCATTCCATAATTCCATAAAGACATTTACAGACGCTTCCACGAAGCAGGCCTATCCTTTTCATTCCTTCACTTTCATAATTCAATTTTTAAGTTGAGGTTTTAAGTTCCCTCTGAGAGAATGGTCTTATACCAGTCAAGCTGTGGTGCCTTGGGCAATAACAGCTCTGCTCCTAACCATCAAGGATTTCCTAACTGTTCGAACCCCTCCCCTAAGGCGGTGCAGAGGATGAAGTAAAAACAAGAGCAGTTGTTGCTGGCTCGGAGCACGGCTTGAGGTCTGGCGAGGGGCGAGAACTTTAGGGCTGGACGACACCTGGTCCAGATCCCAGCCTTGCCACTGACCTTTTTGACCTCTTGGATGGTGATTTAACCTTTCTGTGCCTCAGTTTCCTCATCCCTAAAGCAGGGTCATCCTTGTATCTGCCTCTTACAGCCAATGTGAGTACTCAATGAGTTATTGCACACAAAGCACTCAGCACCCGCCCAACACATAATAGGTGTTCAATAAATGTCAGTGACTCTTCAGACCCAGAGCTTTTTATAAAATGTAGGCGGAGATGGAACTCCGAGAAACACCACCAAAGAGATCATTTAAGCCACGATTTGAGTTTTTTAAAATCCCGATGAGCTTAAATGAACTCTACTCAGTGGCATTTTACCTACACTTACATACAAAGGACTCTTGCTTCTGGTAGTGTTGAGTTTTGAATGAATTTAGCGGCCCACGATAAATTGCTTTCGAATAGCCAATAATAAAGAAATGTCTGAATGTCCCCCGAAATTTTTCTTTGACTATGCTGCCACTTGACCAAAAACAAGTGATCACGTTCATAAATTTTCGGCCTCCACTAAGTTTACATATTACACACTCTGGCCATGGCAGGTGGTGAAATACATCATATGAAACTAAATTCTGTTTCCTCTGGATGGACCCACATATACACATACACTCTCTTGGAATCTGAACGGCCTCACTTACGACAGCCAACTCTGCTTTTAGGGTGAACAAAATCACCTCTAAGAGAAGAGGGTGTTCACAAGGTGGATTCCATAACTTTTCCTCTCCAGGGTTGTACAAGTGCGAAGTCAGTGCTCACGAAAGAAACGGCCTGCCCGGGTGGCCCAGAGCCAGACTGTGCACTGGGAGGGGAGATGCCAACTTCTCTGGCAACTGTGCCAGCCTATCTCACCCTTTCTGCTTTCTGTGCTCCAGGCCAGACCCAAGCGTCCAGGGGTTTTGTAAGGAAGAAAAGGTCTTTTCACTGGTGGCCTAAATCAGGGACTTCAGCTGAGGTCTGGATAGGTGAGAAGGCAACTGATGGAGCTGCCCTACCCGTGTGATACTGCTCTTTGAGAAGTGACATCCAGGTCCCGGCATGTTAGACAAAGGCCACCATCCTCCAGGGACCAGACCAGTTCCCTCCAAACTATCTGGCACTTTAAGTTCCCAGCCTGAGAGGACACTTTTCCTGCTCCCTGGCACAGCGGTGCCAGCTCCTTGCTGGCTGGGTCCCTGCCTGGGGGCCAGATCTTGCTTTTCTGCAACAGATCATTTTATTTAAAAGCAAACCTTAGAAAGAGCACGCTCCTTTGCTCACGCAGCACTTTGGAGGCAGGAAAAATACCACATGTGAAACTTGAGTCATCATTTTGTCTTCACGTGGCTTCAGTGACAGGTTCACTGGGCTTCTCCGGTCACCTGGGTTATAGGTTCTCAGCAAGGATGAGTCAGGCAACTCATCTAACCCGCTTGAGTCTCAGTTTTTCCTTTTTAAAATGGGCTGCCAACCTCTCAGGACGCCGGTGAGTTATAATCCATTGTTGTTGTTTTTTAACTGCGCACACAATTTCTCCATTTTCAAATGTGCTGACTGCCATAGTCGGTTGAGGATGGAAATGGAGTATATCTACAGAGTCACTCTGTTGCTATTGTCGGTACAGATCGCTTCCCCAAGCAAATAAATTACATTTCATTCTCTATCTATTGTTTACTTTATAGTCTCTTGATCTTACTTTGCTGACTTCTTGTAGATTTTCCGGTAGCTTGGTTCCCACTTAATCACAACAGCTTCTGTAAATGTTAGCGAGTTGTGTTATGGGGATTTGCTACCGGCATCTCACAACGGTTACTGAACGTAGAAGCCCCTTCTTTATTCTACCAAAAATACCTCGGTAAATATTCCCCTCGCTTAAAAAAAATAATAGACCCTTAAAACGATTTTCCAATGAGCAGACTTTATTTCATGTTAACCATGCCATAACTCAAACCACATTTTGCGTTGTTCTGTATTTGTGGTTTTACGAAGAGGTCACTGTTTACACAGCACGTGCACCCCGATGAGCCTGTTCATTATAATCTAATCAGCCACATCTCAAAATCCCAACAGAAGACGGGCTTTCTTCTCCCAGGCAGAGCTGTGTGGTGCAACCATGAGGAGGCCAGTAAAGACATGCCGCCAAACATATACCCAGTTACACTCCTCCTTACTGTACCATCTTTTCAGGAGGGGGCTGTCTTCTGAATGTGTTTACGGAGCTCATTTTATGCCAGGTATCTACTTGTCAGAACTATCTTACGAGGTAGATCCTATCCCTATCCTAGGATCCTATCCTACCTGAAGCTTGGTCACTGCTGCCATCTGTACTAAGATGAGGTTAGAGGGCTCCCCCATGCTTCGACACCCTCTGCCCCTTATTTGGGCTTCCTGTCTTCTTCATAGGCCCACTGTGCCTCCCCACGACTGTTCCACAGGGGCCTGGAGCAATGCAGCTCTGCCACTTACCAGCCATCTGCTCTTGGAGAAGCAGCCTCACCACTCCGAGCCTCAGTCTCCTCATCCATAATGTGGGCATAATTATCCTGGCTTCATGGGAACTTTGGCAATAATAATAACAAGCACGGGCATATTTATCGAGCACTTCCCATGTGCCAGGCCCAGGCCCAGGTACTTCAATACCATGAGCTTGTTTAATCCTCCTGTGAGGGAGATACTATTATCATCCCATTTTGCAGATTGGGAACGTGAAGGCTGAGATGGAAATATCCAGAATGTGCCCCCTCCAAGCCTAAGCCACTGGCCCCTCTGTTGCTCCCACCCCCACTATGTTTTCTTTTCCACACAGCAGTCAGAGGGAGCCTAATCAAACCTAGGTCAGATCACGTCACTCCTCTCTGCTCTAAGCTCTTCCACAACTCCCACCTCATTCAAGGTAAAAGCCAAACACTCCATCAGCGCCTGCAGGGCCCTGTGTGAGGCCCTTGGCCTCTTGCTCTCTTGCCAGTGTCCCCCATGCGTAGTCTGCTGCAGGCCCGTGACCTCCCTGGAGCTCTTTTCACAGACTCAGCCTCAGGGCCCTGGCCCTTGCAGGCCTCTCCTCCCCTCGGCTTAGATGGCCCCCACAGTGGAAAGACCCTCTCGGACCACTGCACCTAAGACAGTGTGCCCCATCCCTCCTTCTTACACCCCTCACTCTGTTTAGTTTTCTCTTAGCATTTAAAATCCCCTGACATATATTTGCTTTTATATATTTTTGCTGTCTCCCCCTCCTCCTATTAGAATATCAGGGTGATAGAATATAAGGTTGGTTTTTTTTCTCCTCTTTGTTCACTACTGTATCCTCAGTGCCTAGAACATTGTTGGTGTTTAACAAATGTTTGTCAAATGAAGGAATTACAAACTGATACTAAGTAGTAAGTCCTTGGCCAGTGCCTGGCGCACAGCAAGTGTCAATAAACATTGTCTGTCATTATCAGAGGTGTTAAACCACCTTGGGCCACAGACTGCTCTTCTCCATGGCAGGAGGACGGGGGCAGCGCCAGCCCTGAGCCTTACTCCACCTCTGTCCAGAAAACTGAGTCCCACGAGAGCTACCAAAGGGCTGGCTCCCCCCAGGAGCAGCATAGAGAGGACAGCAGCCCTTCCTTGCCTGGAGGCGGGGCAGGGGTCCCAAGCCAAAGAGGAGGGCGTCTCCCAAGGCTTCTCACGGGTCTGCAAAGTCACAGTGTATCTTTAATAGCCTGAGCCGACAATTGCCCTCCAGAGCCAGAATCAGAGTCACATGATGTAGCCTGAGCATCTCAGTTGAGTTCTGTTCCTCACCACAACAGACTGGCCTGCACGGAGGATTAAATTCTGTATCATAATTCGATTTTCCCTGTAATTCTGAAAGTAACACATGCCCTATAAAATACTCAAGCATCAAAGAAATGTGTAATTTGGAAAATGAAACACCCCAACCCAGGTAACTTACTGTTAACAATTCAGCGTACTGGATATTCATCTAGATTTTTTTTTTCCCTAAGCATATTCTAACATTCACTATTATTCTTATTACTTACAAAAATGGGATCATACTGTATACAGCTTCTGCACTTTGCTTTTTTCCCTTAATCGGGTTTATTGAGGTATGATCTACATATAGTAAAATCCACTGGCCTTAATGTAGAGTTCTACAAGTTTTGACAAAACATCTAGGGTTGTGTAAAGCATCACCACAATAGAGATTTAGTATAGTTCCAATATCCTCCCAATTGTCCCTTTGTAATCAACCCCTTCCTTCACCCCAAGCTCCTGGCAATGACTAAGCTGTTCTCTGTCCTTATGTTTTACCTTTGCCAGAATGTCTTATAAATGAAATTACAGAGTACATGACCTTCCACTCAACACAATGTATTTGAGGTTCCTCCATTTTGTTGCATGAATTAGTGGCTCCTTCCTTTTTGTTGGTGTATAATATTCCATCGTGTGGACGTACCATGTTTTGTTTACCCATTCATCAGTTGAAGGACATTAGGGTTGTTTCCATTTTGAGGGTGATTACAAATAAAGTCACTATAAACATTCACACACAAGTTTTGGGGGTGAATATAAGTTTTCATTTCTCTTGGGTAAATACTCACGAGTGGGATGGTTGGACCATATGGTAGATATATATATTTAACTTTATATGAAACAGCCAAACTGTGTTCCAAAGGGGCTTTTCCACACTCCTTGCTTTTACTTTTGACTTAGCAGATATGTTATTACCTGAAAATATGTATTTATTTGTTTGTGAAAAACTTTCCCATCAGAACGTAAGCTCCAGGAGGGCAAGGACATTGTCTCCTTTCTTCACTCCTGCATCCTCTGCCTAGAACAGTGCCTGGAACATAGTCTGTGCTCAAGAAACGTGAGTAGGATGAATGAGTCCTGAGCCCACAGACCTCCTTCCGTGTGAGGAAACACAGAACCACGTAATTAACCCACCAGTGGCAGCGCTGTGGATGTTGCTGTCTGGCTGTGTCTCACTTGTCTCCACTAGTCTCCTTGCTGTGAGTCCTCGGTACCCTTTAGTTTTTCACTTTAAGACGAGACTAAATTGATGGGCTTGCATATTTCTTTGCAAACTTGTGTGAGTTTTTCATTAAAACAAATTCCTGGAAGTAGAATTGCTGAGTCAAAGGATACAAAAGATTGCAACTTGCATAGATTCTGCAAAAAGGTTACACCAATTTACATTTCTGCCAAGAGTGGAGGACATAGCCTGCTGCGAGAGATTATCTGCTTCGCCACAGCCTTACCTACAGCGAGGATGGCCAGTTGGGGTAAGTGTTAAATCTCTGCTGCTGAAGGTGTCAGAGTCATCAAGACCAGGGCTTCCTGGATTTTTGGATTTCATACTCTCCAGAAAGAATGGTGGAGACTGACACAAGACAGCTAGCTTCTTGTTTTGCTAAGAAAGGACCAAAAAAAAAAAAAGCATCAAGACTAAAATAAATCTATCTATAAAATATAGTACCTCCTATGGTCTTATAAATAAAAGGATGTCTCGCTCCGTTGAAAAATTGGAAAGGCAAACTCTGAGAATAAAATCGGTCTAATTGTCATCCAGTGGGACTTGGTTTTTCCATTTCACCGTGAATTGGGGAAAAGAATGGAAAAGAATGCAGCCGGGTCTTGCAGATGAGTTTGGATGGGAGCCTGGTTAATACCAGCAGGCCTGCGTAGGTGACCCTGCAAGGGCTTTACCTGAGAACCACAAAAGGTAGTTGGAAAAAAAATGAAACTGAATGAGGGAAGAAATGAAAGTGTTACAATTAGCTAATTGGACTCAGTTCTTCTGGATGTAGCTTTATCTCCCCCACTGTGCCTGGAGTTCTGCTCCACATCAAAGGCCACTGAACGCCTGGAGAATTGGAACCAATGTTTATAGAGTGCTTTGAAGATGTAAAGTACTGTTTAAATGCTAAGTATTATTATTATTATTATTACTTTAAATTTTAAATACCTTTTTCTGGGTGCTGGTGGGAATTTTTCATATGTTTGCCATTTTTATTTTATGCTGAAAGGGAGCCTGTCTGTTAAATCACACCTCTATTCAGGCTGGGGTGGGGTAAGCAATCCAACATACCTTTGGAATACCGAACCCAATTCACTACTCTGTCCTTGTAAATTGTGTTCTCTGGGAAGATGAACGCTGTCAATCCGATGCTGTCAGTTTATATAAGAACATGTCTCAAGATCTAATTGAAATACAGTGTCTTTCCAGGCAGGGTTGATAGAGTTATCACATTACAGATTTTATTTGACTCTGCATCTCAATTCATTCCTTTGTATAGTTTCCAGATTTCTTCATAAAACAGAAATTAGACACAGTCTTGACATTAGAATTTCACAAAGAAGCAATCAAATCCAAATTACTTCGAAGGAGGAAAGGACTATAAAAGTGATTAAACAAAATGAAAGGAAAAAGCCTTCTGGAGGGCCCTAGTTCATGAATTAATTTTCTGATTCGGTCCTTGGGACAAGTCCAACTTAATTTAGGAGGTTGCCCGACTTAAAACACAAGTAAAGACTTTTGCATCTGTGGCTACTAAGAGCTTAAAGGTAAATATTGTAAAGTTTGAAAGTTTTGTTTACTTTTCATCCTTGTTTTTGTCTTTGGCATAGAACTCAGACGATGAACTCGACTGGTCAGTATCCTTCTCATGTGTTCACCGTATGCTAATAGATTTTTCTTCTTTTTTTGAGCATTAATGGGGAATTTTTTAAATTAAAAAATCATCAACGCTCAAATGAATCACCCGACATGAAACTTGGATCCAGAATGAAACACAGTCATTGGGCCTTCGCAATTTCCTATGGTAACCGAAGACCAAACTGTTTTAAAAACTCTTCTAGTAATGAGATTCACAAGAGGTCTCAAGTTACTAAGTGGCTTTGAGCCTCTTTTGAAACCAAGTAAAGGAAAATCTCATTAATTTGAACTGTGCTAATAATGGAATTTGTTATAAGTCAGCCTGGCCTAAGTCGCAGTTTACCTTTGCTCTACCTGTGAAGAAAACTTTACCGGCGCGTAAAGATTGTGTAAGGAGCGTTTCATGTCTTTAAAAGAATAAACTGTTTTAAGGCTTTTAGCACCTCATCTTACCCGAAGAAATTCCTGCCAAATCCAGATGAGTTTTAAATGTTGATTAGAGCAGCCAGGAAGTAATACTACTTGGGAACTCTTTCTTTGTCAAATTCTGCTCTGTACCAAAAGAAAGAAAGGTTCATTTTGTTTAAGGATTCTAAACAGGTCTTTTAATGCAGACGGATCTCTTAACCTGCCCTTCATACATACTGTCATGAATGAATGAGGTTTTATTGAAGCAGTAGCAAAGATCTGTAATTACAACCACCAACAAAGGAAGGAACTCAATATAATGTTCTTTTCCATGACACTTATGTGTGTCAGCCCACGTGCTAAGCACTTTCTGATTTCTTCATGCTGTGCCTGGTAACTAATAGGTTCTTACTAGATGGTCATATTTACTGTTAAAGTAATCTGTGTCTTCTTCCAGCTACAGGAGGACATTGACGTCTACTGACCTTATGGGTATCAGTGGACAGATAAAGGATGGTCAAAGGAAAAGGAAGAAAATATATATAAATAAAGAAATAGATGGTAGATAGGGATGGATAGATGGATGGATAGATTGATGGATGTGTGGGTGGATAGATGATAGATGGATGAATGGATGGACAGATAGATAGATATTCACAAAGCAAAGAAACAAGGAGAGGTGGCACTTTGGACATGCTAGCCAGGTGTCAGTGAATGGTTTTATCTCCCTCCAATCAAGAACTGTGGCAGGGCACAGTAGAAAGTTAGCCACGAACCAAGAATTACACAGCCCTCCTAGCAACTGCAGTAAGCTGGCTTAGGATTCTGTATTTGCCTCTCCTCTGACGAGGTTCCAAGGCCTCATTAAACTTTATTTAATCATTTCCCTAAGGGCAGACATGTAGGTTGTTATAAGTGCTTTTGCTATTAAATATAAATGCTGTGATGAACATCCTTACAAGTAGGCTCAATTCTAAAGGAAGTGAACAGATAGGTAGATAAACAGATAGATAGGAGGGAAGAAGGAAGGAAGGAAGGAAGGAAGGAAATAAACAGAGAAACAAATAAGTAAATTGTGGTACGTCTGTACAATAGAATACCACTCAGCAACAAAAAGGAATGAAGTACTATTATATACACAACAACATGGATGAATCTAAAATTAATTACGCTGAGTGAAAGAAGCCAGACTTCTGTATATATATATTCTTCCATTTATATAAGATCTGAGATAGAAAGCAGATCAACAGTTGCCTGGGTGTTGGGATGTGAGGCTGACAGGAGGGATGACAAAGGCGGACGAGGAAGCTTTCTGAGTGGTAATATATCCATCATCTTGATCGTGGCGACATTTTCACAGGTATATGCATATGTCAAAACGTATCGAATTACAAAGTTTAAATACAAGCAGATTATTGCATGTCAGTTATAATTGAATAAAGCTATAAAATAGATGGTGATAGACAGACATTTGGGGGGTGGTACATTTTAAGGTCAACAAGAGAAAAGAGATCCGGCAGAGACCGGTTTAGTTTGTTGGGCTGGGGACTGGGGAAAAAGGCCGAGTCAAGTATAATATGGGCTGCAGCGGGACACCACAGTGTGGAGAGGTGTTTTGGGGGTAGCCTTGAATAGTAGGGCTTCTAGGGATGAGGAGATTGGCAAGGCAAATGGCCTCACATCTGAGCCCAAACCACAGTAGCTTCCGTCCATGGGATGGGCCTCTTCTTCGCCCCTCAGCCCCAATACAGGTGGCCCCAGAGCCAAGCACTGTGCCTGGCACACAGTGGGCACTCAGTAAATGTTCGTCAACATGAACAGTCCCCATCGAAGCTCCATGCAGTCAGCACTATCACACAGGTGTCCCAAGGGACCCAGCCCTCCTCCTGGCAAAGGCCTGGACCACCTTCCCACTCCTGGCCTGGCCCTGCCTCTGTTCCCACAGTCCCCCAGCCTCTGGCTCTGCCTTCCAGCTTCTACTCAAGCTTGTCTCTTGGACATGACGAATGAACCCACTTCTCCAGCCCTACCCTGGGAGGTCCTCTTGGAACATGGATTCATCCTCTCTTCTGGCTTCCACTGATCCCCACGGTTTCTGTGGAAAGCAGGTTACCTAAGGTGGAGAGAAGGCTGGGGTAGCCCTGAGTTCATGCCTCAGCTCTGCCTCTTTTCAACTTTGTGTCCATGGGCAGATGAATTCCCCTTTCTGAGCCTCAGTTTTCTCATCTGTGAAATGGGGATAATAAGCATTAATAGTATTGTCCATAGAGTGCCTGCGAAACGAAGTCATGAGGGGCTCAGCACACTGTATGGCACACAATAGGCACCGACTAAAAGCTTATTTCGTTTTATTTTTTATAAAGTAGTTAGGAGGTTAAGAGGATGGGCTCTGGAGTCAAGCTGCTCCAAATTCAAATCCCAGATAATTGCCCCCTGGGCAAGTGACTTAATTTCTCCAAGCTTCAGTCTCCTCCTCTATAAACCAGAGATGATGAAACTGCACTGCTCAGCAGCCTGGCAGGAAACAGAGGGCGCACCGAAATCGGGTAATCTGAGGGGAGTTTAATAGAGAGATTATTTGCGCAGGTGTGGGCAGTGCTGGGAGAGATCAAGGCAGAGTGCCGCACCTGGGGCTAGCAGAGGGAGGTGCTGTTCCTGCCCTGGGTCAGTAGGAGCAAGGAGAAGGGTTAATTCCAGAACCTGGAAAGGGGAGCCCGTATGGAGAGAATCACCCAACAGGAGCTGTGGCTTTTGGAAGAGGCACAGCCAGCCCATAGCCACACAGCAAGGAGGAATCTGGGGGATTAACGGCCCCAACTCATTGGCTTCCTTCCTCTGATCTCCTGCCAGTGCCTCTTCTCTTCTTGGGTAAACCCAACCAGAGGCCAGAGTGCATGGGAGCCCACTGGTGCCATTCACACAGGTCAGCCTCCTGGGCTCAGAGCAAGAGGTGAAAGGGGTCAGAAGACCTAGAGGAGCAAAGCGATGAAATCTAATATACAAAGGTCCCACCTCAGAGGATCAATGGGGTTAAGTGAGTTCATATCCATACGGCATTTAGCACATAATAAGGCCTCGCTAAGTGGCAGCCCGTGGGTACCTCGGAACCCACCCTAGCCTGGGTTCTTGAGGTTGGTATCAGGCCAGGCTTGACCCAACCTACAGTGCTGGGAATGGAACTGAGCTGATCTCCTGCTACATTCTGTGTTTACTTAGAGAAAAGTTGGCAGCTGAGAGCAAAAAGAGGTTGACTGTGGTTTTCTGCAACAGCTGGGGGGTGGAGGGGAGGCGGAGAGAGGGGAGCTGGAATCTATTAGGACTCCTGAAAGCCAAGAGACCCCAGAGCCCAGGAATCTGAGAAGAGTCCACGTCTAGGGCCGAGTTTGCCTGCGTTCTCTTTGCCAAGGGGGCTGTGGATTTGGGGGCTGAGTGGTGAGTCCTGGGACCTCGTCCCCAGGAGGCCAGGCTATGGGGCAGCCCCCAGTGCTGGCCATGTGGAATGTGCCACTCTTGAAACCGAGGCTTTTGCTTTTTAAAATTGGCTTGTAAATCTCTGTATAGTTTTCAGGGTTTGGGAATTTTATTTTATCTGGATTAAAGTCATGTTCTGCTTTGGCATCGGAAGGCGTTTATGACTGTTAAAACAAGAAATGAAAAATATAGGCCTGGAATCAGCAAGGCTGCCTCCTGCCAGACTCCTAGGGATTTGTCTTGGGGGCCAGGCTGAAGGTTTTCTGCCCCTTCTTCCCTGACTGCTCTGGTTTCTCTCAGTCAAGCTGGAGCTGACTGAATCCAAGCAGCAAATACAATGGCTTAGGAGGGAGGGTCGTTAGGAAGAAAACCTCTTATCGTTCCCTAGATGAACTTTACCACTTTCCCCTCATTCTGCTTCTCCGCTCACAGCACACCCTTTAGGTCATTGTTTAAAGGACTTTCTCACTGTCACTGTCACTTGGCTTCACTTGGTCTAGGGGGCAGATGGCTTAAGACTTTTGCTTCATCATTTTGAGATAACTTTGAACTCCCCAAATTGCAATTGTGGGCAAGATTTAAATAACTGCAATTCCAGCTTCTTTGGCCTACTTTGCCATCTTCTCTCTTCCCTCTGGCTTTTAAAGCACACACACACACACACACACACACACACACACACACACACACACACACACACACAAACACTCACACACTTCTTTCCTAATGGCAAAAGTTATACATGCTTCACAAAGAACATTGGAAAGCAAAGAAAAGCACCAAGGGGGAGAAAAAAGCAAAATATCACGAGAGAAAATCACTCAACTTTTGGCAAAGATTGTTCTAGTATTTTTCCTCCTATCCATCTATCTATCATTTACCTATGTTTAATAGTACCACAGACTATGTGCAATCTTGTTGCCTGTATTTTCACTTATATGTTGGGAGCATCTTTGTATTGCTGCAGATAAAGTGTTGTATTCTATGACAATAACAATAATGATTGCCATTTATTAAGCACGTGGTTAAGAATTCAGCCTTTGTAGACAGATTTGGGTGCCAATCTCAGCTCTGTCAATTTCTAGCTATATCTCTGGGCAAGTTCCTTAATCTTGCTGGGACTGAGTTTCCTCATCTGTAAAATGGGGATAAAGGGTTATCTACCTCAGAGGGAAGGTGGCTGGGAGGATCAAATAAAATTCTGACAAAGAAATAAAAGCCTGGAGAATGAGTAGGTATATAGTAACTGTTCAATAACTTCCAGTTCATATCCCTACTGCTACGTTCAGCAGTGATCCATGTAAGACATTTGTCTGTATTTTTCTCTCCATGAGAATGTTACATGCAGCATTCTAAATCAGAACTTTGTGTTCCACAGCATTTGTTTCATGGTAAGCAGCTAGATGATTTTAAACTTCTATCTTCCCCCAAGAACACGCGACAAAATTGGCAGTCTGTACTATGCAAAAATTCACCCAGAAATGGGAGAGAGGGACATTTGCACAAGCTGGGTTGTGTCTACAGAATTAGAAGGCACAGTTGGACTAATTTTAGTGCCTAAAAATTGGAAACATTGGAATCACGCTTCATAGGAAAGGCAAGTTCTCGAAAGTGGCAAAAGGAACCATCAGGGTGGGTTGAATCGGGAACCATTCCCTCAAGGTTTGGGCACCATCCCAACCTGTACACAGACTCAATGTGGCTGGAAGTTAAAAGGTTCAGGTGGGAAAGGGTTAAACGTCCCTTCAGTCTTCAGGTTAGAAGTGACTGGGGAGGTGCCCCTTCATTGTCTTGGTTTTCCCAGCTATCTGCTGTCCATTGTCTGGCCAGAGATAATTTTGATCCTGTGACTGGGCAGTTGCTGTGTTGAGGGCTTGCTGGTATTTTGTCCTCTGGGATTTCTGAGAGGCACAGGCCCCTGTGATTGGCCTCATGTGGGCAAAAGCTGCACACAACTCACTTTGTATCTGAGGAGCAGAGCGGGGGCCTGGCTCCTTTTTGTCGCAGCCAATCAGGCCGGGGCTGAGAATTTATGAGATGAAGGGGAACCACTTTGAAGAAAGGCGCCCTTGTCTGCGGCCTGGCCATTGCTCAGTGGTACGCATGGGGCGGTGGGGAGGGGTGGGCACGGCCAGAGGGCCAGCAACCCTGGGGATGGATAGGGAAAGAAAAGTATCCGAGAAACCGGGGTCAAAAGTCTTTCTGGGAAGGGGAAAGAAAACTGAGCAGGCCGCCTTGCTCCTTGCAGGTGTGTTCTCACCGTGCGGAGCCATGGCCCTGCCCAAGGGTCAGGGAGGAACGGGAGCATCAAGGCCCCTGCCTGCATCTGCCCGCAGCCCCCATCCCTCCAAGAGAGCAGAAGCAGAGAGGGCGAGATTCAATCACTTCTAGAAGCAATCACGGCAGCCAGTACTCTAGAAGCAGTAATATCTCCACCAAGGCAGAGAGGTGCAGCTTCCCATCTTGCTAGCGTTATACCCTTTGGCTTCCGATCTCTGAGCCTGTGTCCTCATCAATAAAAAGAGGTGGTTAATAATAGTCCCCTGCTCACGGGGCTGTTGGGAGAAATGTGTGCAACGCATTTAGCACAGCGCCTGGTATGTAGTAAGTGCTGAATAAGTAGAAGCTATTATTAATGGCAGTATATTTGGTTTCAGAAGAGGTAGTCTGTTTTCATTAAAGCCAAAACTAAAGTCCATTCATTCACTTGTTCTTTCATTCATTTGTTCAGGCAATCAGTAAGCAGTGATCAGGGCCTATTATGTGCTGGTTATTTTACTGGAGGCGATGATAATAGCAGCTATCCCTTGCTTGGGGCATACTCTGAATTAAGCGCTGTTGCAAGCCCTTCACATATATTAACTTATACAAGCTTCAGAAGCACGCTGGTGGTGGGGGGGGGCCATCCCCCCCCCCCCCGCCCCCGCTGTCTGAAAGTACAGCGTTCCTATGACACCTTTGAAAGCCAAAACGGCTTAAAGCAAAGAAGCAATTACCTTAGGACACATCTTGCTAACGGTTGCACAAAATAAATCGAGATAAAGCACAGACACTCACACAGTCCGACGCTATGGTGACTTGATGCCGAGATGCCGAGTGTAGCTCCCGGGGAAGGAGATTGGCGGCACGACTCTTGCCGCTTGGGACACCTGTTGCCTCTATAAACAAGCAAACAGCAAAACAAACACTGAACCCTATTTTGGCTTTTAGCCTTTTTTTCCGTAAAAGTGAAAATCCTCTTCAGATTTCTTTCAGTTAGCAAAACTGGTACTGATGTAGGTCTCCGGTAAAAGTGAAGTGGTGCAAAGCAAACTTCTGATAAGCAGGGGACACCTGTATTGAGAAGATGAACTTGGCCAAGATCACACAGCGAGTAAGATTAGGAGCTGAGATTTGAACTAGGGTCTGCCCACCTCTCGAGTCTATGTCTTCGACACTCTGCTGGCTCTAAACTAATAAATAACACATGATTCCTGCCCCACCTCCTCAGGCCAGTTCTGTCCACTAGAACTTTCCGCAATGACGGAAATATTTGCTCTCTGTGCTGTCCAATACAGTGGCTACTGAGGATTTGAAATGTGGCTAATGCCACCGAGGAACTGGATCTTAAAGTTTATTTCATTTGTATTAATGTCAATGTAGATTTAAATAGCCACAGTTGGCTGGTGGCTCTTGCATTAACTAGTACAGTTCTAGGAACTCAGAGTCTAGATGAAGAAATTCACGTTAATCAAGGCAATAGGTGTTATGCTATGGCTCTGCCCAAGTTCCAAGGGCATAGAAAAGAGAAGACAGCCTTGGCGTGGGGTGTGGCCTGGGACAAGGTCACAGGAGGCTTCCCAGAGAGAGTCATCTCTGAGCCAAGTCTGGAGGAAGGAGAAGTTGGCAGGAGGGGAGGTATTCTTAAATATACCCAAATATGCTGGATTTCACAACAGGGACGGTGCTTCGTCAGTACTTGGGTGGAGATTAAAACCTGTAATCAAGACCCAGGGTCTTCTTTGAGCTACGCGATAACCAGAGCTCACCCTCGAAGGATGAAAGAATACCGGATTCAGGCATGTGTTCACTGTTTTTGTCTGTTTGGTGTTTTCTTTTCCGTTTACAGGTATCAGCTTGTGTTTGACTTCTAACTATCACCTCTCTGAGGATGTGAAAACGCCTGGAAAACAAATTTGAAAAATTCACCGGCTCATCAGAATGCTTTGTCGATACCTCGTGAAGCTAAATGTCCAAGAATCGTGAGCTAGCTCTAGGCGGACAAAAGAGTAGTAATAATAATGAGGACAATGATGATAATAGTGAAAAAGTTACCACTTATTAAGACACTTACTTTGTGCCAGACCCAATATTAAGTGCTTTTGTGTATTGATTGTCCCACACAATCTTACAATCCATTCTCTACACGGCAGCAAAGTGGCCTTTTTAAGACATAAACTCTAAATCAGATCATGCTAGTCTGTGGCTAAAAACCTTTAAGTGGCTTCCCATTATATTTAGAATGAAATCAAAGTTTCTTGCCCTGGCCTGCCAGGCTCGCCCCCTGTCTACTTCTCCCTAACTGCTCCACTCCCCACTTACGCACTAAGCTCCAGACACAGAAGACCCCTCTCTGGTATAAAGTGCCAAGCTATTGTCTGTCCCAGGACATTTGCTTTTGTTGCTCCCCCAATATTCAACTCATCTCCCCACCCTAACCCTCCACTAGAATGAATGTGCTGGAGAACAGGGACCTTATTTCTTTGATCACTGTTGCATCTTTAGCTCCTACGACAGTAAGAACTCAATAAATGTATGTTCTGTAATTGAAAGAAGTTCAACCCAATGTACTAGGTGTTATTATTCTCATGTAACAGATGAAGAAACTGAAGGTCAGAGTGGTTAATTTGCTCAAAGCCACACTCCATAGCTGGAGGATTCTGTCCATTTTCTCCTTGTCAGCCAGCTGTGCTGAGGCTGCACAGCTACTTCTGGAGGACGAGCATCCTTCGAGGTGCAGTTTTCATCCTTTCACTCTGCAAACAGCCCTGGTTTGCCTCACTTAGTCCTTTATTGCCAGGATCTGTCTGTATAATAAGAAATCCTAGCCTGCGAAACTACCCAGTCTTCCTCTGGCTTTTACTTTATGTTTTTCTTTGATCATAAAAATGAGTACTGTAGACAGACTGGAAAGAATAGAAAAAATATATAAAGAAGCTGGGGGGAAGAAACCACTCGTGACTTCACGACCCAGAGGCAAATGGGTTAATGCTTTGGTTTCTTGACTGCCAATCTTTTCCATGGTCTTTATAACAAAGTTGATCTCATCTCTGCATGTAATTTTGTGCCCTGCTTCTATCCCTTAATGCTCTATCTTCAGAGTGTTCTCAAGGCATTAAGAAGTTTTCATAAGCATTAAAGCTAATGGTTGCATAATATTCCTTCACTTGGGTACACCCAGTTTACTCAACGAGGTTTCTTTTATTTGAGGGGGAATTCCCTTTTCTCATCTTGCAAGTCCGTAAGCCCCAAACAGGGCTTACATGTAAGGAGGCACACATTACAATTACGATTTAAATATAAAGAGATGCTTGGACAATTATGTTTCCCTTTTGAGATCAGAAAAAGGCATGTTTGTATTCCATCAGAATAATTATTGCTATTATTATAATAATATAATATTATTGTTATTATTATTATTATATTATAATAATTATTTTACTATTTCCTGAGATTTCATGGTATACAAAACCTGTGGATACTCCAGAGAAAATCCTTAATTATACCTAAACGTCTTCACCCAAAACAAATGTTTTGGGCTGTGTTGACTCCCAGCAAATCCCCTATTTGTCACCAATACCTTCTCAGCCACCAATTCTTCCTGCCGTACAGCAGCTGCCACTGCAACCAGGAGGTAGCGTAAAAAAGGGCCAGGAGTCTGGAGGCTGGAAACCAAGGTTCAAGGTCCAGCTTCGGGGCCTAACCACATGCCCTTGGTCATGTCAGTTCTCCTCTTTCCTGCAGAATGAGGATCACAGTCCTTGCTTCAGAGAACTGTGAAGGTCAAATGAGGGATCGGATGGGGAGGGTGTGTAGTAAACTCAAAAGAGCCATGAAGTTGTTTGGAATGCTTATGATCCAGTGAGTTATGACCACAGTGTCTATTTAAAAAGACTTAAAGGTCAGCAGAGCCAATGTTCTCCAGCCCAAATCTTTTAAAGGCTGGCTCTTGTTAAAGACTATATATCAATATATAAACCGGATTAGCGGGTCCTCTGCTTGTGATAGATTCATGGGGATTTGAAAGAGTGGCTGTAGCAGGCTTTGCTGGTTGTCTACCCAGTATCCATGTCCTACTTTGCTCTGTCCTAACAAAAGCTCTGTTTGGGTCAGGCATTTGCCAATTCCCCATTCAGCACGTGACTCAGGGCAAACTGACTCCACCCCCAGCTGCAGGGGTGGGCCTGATTGGTCAAAGAATAATCCCTCCTCTTACTAGTGATTGGTTCTGCAGAGGCCATGTGACCCCACTCTGGTGACTGAGACAGTGGGCACGTGTGAGACATGTGAGGGAAGATCTCCTTGCTCCTAACAAAGTGTCACAGGAAAGGAGAGTCTTTCCCTCTGGATGCCCCACCTTGAACTCTGGCCACCATCTTGCTATCAGGCTGGGGGATGAAGGCAACATGGAAAGGTGGAAGAGTGGCCAGAGGATGATGGTGGATGTGGTAATAATAACAGTAATAGCAGCAAGCATTTATTGAGCGTTCAGGGCTTGCCAGGTACTATTCTAAATGTATTATGTGCTTCAGCTTAGAGGGGTGACCATACCTATTTTGGTGGCCCGTGAACTAAGAATGGTTTTTACATTTTGTAATGGTTAAAGAAAAATCAAAACAACAGTGTTTCACAACACATGAAAATTATATAAAATTCAACTTTTAGTGTCCATAAATAAAATTTCATTGGAACACAGCCATGCCCACTCATTTATCTGGTGTCTACAGCTGCTTTCATGCTACAAGAGCAGAGTTGAGCGGTTGGACAGAAACTACCAACTACCTTGCCAAGAGCAAAGCCTAAAATATTTACTACCTGGTCCTTTATGAAGTTTGCCTTCCCTTGCTTTAGCAGAGACAACAGCCCTATGAGTTGGTGTACTATTACTATCCTGTTTTTAACAGATGAGAAAACTGAGGCTCAGAGAGGTTAAGTAATTTGCCCAGGGTCACACAGCTATTACGAGGTAGACTTGAGATTCACTACCAAAACGTCTGGCTCCAGAGTCAGTGTTCTTAAGCACTTTGGGAAGAACCTGAATTCCCAGTGAGACTGTTGAGATGCTGAGTCAACCAACCCCAAACCTGCCTGTTTCTGTTCTCTGCAGGTGAAAACCTCCTAGCTAATGCCATGAGAAAGCACCTTAAAGAGGTAAGAGCAGAAAGGGAAGGTAGGCTATCAGCTTCTTGGACCAACTGCTTTCTTTCCTCGGTCAAGAGAATAAAAGCTTTCCTTCTCCAGACAGTTCAAGTCTCCTCAAGTTCTTCCCTTTAAAAGGGATTATGAAGGATTTCTATTTGAGAATCGCTGCTGCTTTTGGCAATCTGCAATATTAGCCTGATGAGGAATTACACTCACTAATAAAGCATCTCAAGTTGGGTTGAGTCTAATTGTTGCAAGTGTTGGTTGTAATAGCTTGTCGCAGGGACTTCTGTGCCGGCGCATCCCTCGCTTGGCTACAGCCCATGTGGAAAATCAATTTCCTCTAAATGTTTGAAGAATGGCACAGAAGGACCTGGTTTCTTTTCCCTCTGCTGGAATCAATCTGAAGACAGTGAGCCTATAAAATGAATGAAAATAGCTACAGTTGCAAAATGCAGGGTAGAACGCTGAGCTGAGCAAAGCCCAATCACAAGCTCTAAGTTCTAGACTTTTTGTCCTAAGGCCACAGACAGTATACATCTGTGTCCCAAACTGACGTGATCTTGAAAAGTCACAGAACAGAAAGGATCTGACTTCAACCCAGCAATTTCACTTCTAGGAATCTCTCCCACTGAAAAACTCCCACGAGTAAGCAAGAATATATGAACAGGGTATTCCTCACAACCTGGTTTGTGAGGGTGAAAGATAATTTGTCCGACAAGAGGAGAGTGGTTAAATAAATGGTGATGTTTCCAGGGTATGTAGCCATTAAGAAGAAACAGATAAATCTGTATGTATTCATGTGGAAAGATTTTTGTGATATGGTATTGAGTGAAAAAAAGCAAACTGCAGACCAATATATATAGTATAAGTTTGTTTTTGTTAAAAAAAAAAAAAAAAAAAGCCTATTCAGGGCTTCCCTGGTGGCGCAGTGGTTGGGAGTCCGCCTGCTGATGCAGGGGACGCGGGTTCGTGCCCTGGTCCGGGAGGATCCCACATGCCGCAGAGCGGCTGGGCCCGTGAACCATGGCCGGCCGGCGTGTCCGGAGCCTGTGCTCCGCAACGGGAGAGGCTGCAGTGGTGAGAGGCCCGCGTACCGCCAAAAAAAAAAAAAAGCCTATTCAACGATGCACACATTTATATGTAGACGATTCTACCTGAGTAGAGAAAGGCCTGAAAGGATATACACGTGGTTGTAGATGGTGGTGGCTAAACCTAGAAGTGGGAATAGTGAAGATGAGAGGGAAAACATCCCTTCCATAGGTTTAGAATTTTTACAGCAAGGGTATATGACTTTGGCAATGGTAAAGGAAATAAAGAATTGGCTTTCCTGCATGTCTGAATGGTACTGTCCTTACCACCATTTCTGAGAGTGCAGAGAATCAGGCCTCTATTCCACAGTGCTTACCATCCAATCAAGCCACAGATGCAAGTCTGTTACACAGCCTAATCTGACAGGTTGCAGCTCTTCTTAGCCTAGAGTTGTCACAAAGAGACTTCAGCCTTAGCTATCTGCGTACCAAATCAGAACCACACCAAAATGTCCTGCTACCAAGGCCAGGATTTAAAAAGATGTACTTTAAAAATTTGTGGCAAAAAAATATATAACATAAAACGTACCATTTTAACCATTTTCAAGTGTACAATTCAGTGGCATTGTGTACTTTCACAGTGTTAAGCAACCACCAGCACTGTGTGGTTCTAGAATTTTCTCATCGCTCCAAAAGAAATCCTCATACACATTAACAGTCACTCTTCTACCCCTCTCTGCAGCCCCTCTTAAACCACTAACCTGCTTTCTGTCACTATGGATTTGCCTATTCCAGACATTTCATACACATGGAATCATACCACACGTGGCCTTTTTGACTGGCTCCTTTGGCATAACATAACGTTTTCAAGGTTCATCCATGTTGTAGCAGGTATCAGTACTTCATTCTTTTTTATGGCTAATATTCCATTGTATGGATAGACCACAATTCATGTATTCATCAGTTGATCGACATTTTGGATGTTTTTATCTTTTAGATATTATGAATAACGCTGCTATGAACATTCCCATACATATTTTGGTTGAGCACCTGTTTTCTACTCTTTTGGGTATATACGTAGGAATGGAATTGTGGGGTGATGTGTTTAACCTTATCAAGATTTGCTTTTAAAATCTCAGAAGGCTGGTCTCCTGACCATAGAGGACATAGCTTGAGTGGGAAAAACTTCCCCTAAGTTTCTCTATCATGTCCCCCGAGTCTAGGAGGGTAAGTACATAGATGAAGATAATTACTATGTAATTACCTTACCTATGCTTTAAACTCCATCTGCTAAGATCTCACTT
This sequence comes from Neophocaena asiaeorientalis asiaeorientalis, assembly GCF_003031525.2. Taxonomy (NCBI): domain Eukaryota; kingdom Metazoa; phylum Chordata; class Mammalia; order Artiodactyla; family Phocoenidae; genus Neophocaena; species Neophocaena asiaeorientalis. The sequence goes on along the minus strand of NW_020174645.1, from coordinate 11,051,878 downwards.
TTAGAATATCCCAACTATCACTATGACATGAGCAACCGGGGAACTGTTATTCAAAGTACACTAATCAAACGGTTACCCCAGGATTTGTCATGTAAGTTTCACTTTCCGTTACACCTGTGGAAATTTAACAATTCTGACTATGACTAAGTACAGTCGCACTAACTTTGAATTGTCCAAATACCAGACCAGGTGAGCAGGGTCTTGAAATGGGCTTTTGCTGAGTGGTAGCTTGCAATAATCAGCGTATCTTAAGGTGGGCTTAACTTGGGATCAGTAAAACCGTAGTAGTTAAATTGCTTTGGGACAGTAGGACCTGGATTCAAGTCCCAACTCTGCCGTCAACTAACTTACCTTGGGGAAGTCACTTAACCCCTCTGAGTCCCCCAATTCCATCCTCCGTAATATGGTTATAGGACATACTTCATGGCTCATTCGACAAACATTTATTACATCAGTACCCCCACTGTGTAACACATACTGTTAACCAGCACTGACTAAAACAGAAAGAGGTCCCTGGCCTCGTGGGGAGAGACAAAAAATAAACATAACAATAAGTAATTATGAAGTAGTTCGATGGTGATACATTTTATGAGGAAAAAAGTAGACCAGGAGAGCTGAGGGAAGGTCTGCATTTTAAATGGTGGGATCAGCATAAGCCCCACTGAGAAGGTGACTTTTGAACAAAGCCTTGAAGAAAGAAGGAGGATGAGTCATGTGGCTATCTGGGAGGAAGAGGAACAACAGGTCGTGCAAAGGCCCTGAGGCACGAGCGTTCTGCCATGCTCACAGAAAGCAGAGGAAACTGGTGTGCCGGGCCGAGCGTGCATTTGGGGGAGAAGAGAAGGAGCTGATTTTGTGGGCCATGCTGAGGACTTTGGATTTTACTCTGAGAGAGATAACGAGCCCTGGTAGGTTTTTGGCCTGAGCTGACTTCTATCTCAAAGGCATCATTGAATCTGCTATGTTGAAAGTAGACCACAGACAGACAGGGGCAGCAGTGGGCAGACCAGTTAGGCACATACTGCAGTCATGCAGGTGAGAGGAGATGGGGGCTTGGACCAGGGTGCTGGCACGGAGGTGGTGAGAAATGCCAGGTTCTGAATACATTCTGAAGGCAGAGCCAACACAATTGCCTACTGGGAGGATTAAATAAGATAATGCAGGCAAAATTCTCATCACAGAGCCTGCATGCAGTTAATACAAAATAATGGTAGTCACCGTTGTCATCAAGGTGGGCAAGAGAGAATGTATTCAGTTTCCTGTGTGATTTGCAGTGAGTCATAAGGCCACCAAAGGCAACAAGACTTTAACATAATGAAGACAAAGGCTTCTGCACCTTCCAGAGAACTGGGAAGCCCAAAGCAGCAAAACCACATCATTTAGGCCAAAATAGAGATTTTAGGGGCAAGCTTTTCAGATAATTGTAAAAGCTTCCTTCTCATAGTGTGTGGAAGGCAACATCCGTTGGGAGAAATGTTTGTTTCGAGATTCCCTGGCTTTGGAAATATTTACTTGCAATATCATTGCAGCCCAGGTATTTATTTTGCGGTTTTTGATTGAATGCCTAACTCCAGAATTCCTTATAAGAAGAAGAACCAATCGTCAAGAGTCAACTGGATTCCTTGCCACTTACCTTCTCTTCATTCCAAATCCCAGAGATGAGACAAGAGCTCGTTTCTGAGGCTGATACAGATGGATTTTTCCAAGGGGGATGCCAGCATCACTCCTTGAGCCTCTGGTAATTATGCCCCCTGGAAGCCCTCTGCCAACCTCTTCCCATCAGATGTCTGGCCCCAGCAGGGAGAAACAGGGACCAAGGCGCTTACTTTGGTTTTGACATCAGCAAAGGAAGGCTGATGAAATTCATCATGAGAGCAAATAAAACCTACCAAACCGTATCTCTCTTCGTTGTATCACCTGCATTTCTAGAGCTGGCAAAGGTCTCACTTCCCTTTCTTTTTTCATTTTGCTCTGGATTAAGGTGTGATTTTTTTTTTTACAGTTGATTAGAAGATAATAATGCCGGCGAGCTTATTGTTAATTGTTTGTATCCGTACTTAATACTTGTAAGTGTGCTCAGTTCTTGTGAGCTAATATTTGGATTGTCAGATGCATTAGTCATTGTAATTAATTGAGCCCATGTACATTTACTGGTGCCGTGGGGAGAGTTATAGGAACAGCAGCAGATATGAAAGGTCTCCACCACCTGCGCTTATCCCTAGAAAGAGAACTTTGGGGGATTGGATCCTTCGGGTGACATTCATTCTTCACCCGACCCCTTTCCTCACTCCTCCCGAGACGGTCTTCTCTGTAAGACCCTCTACATCCTCTCTCTCGTGGCTCCCTGTTAATTTCTATTGTACCACCAGGCCCACCTGCATAATAAAAACATGGATACCCTTGGTCAAAAATTATGTGGGATTTCAAGATGGTGACAGCAGAGTATTAAATGCAACGTGGGGCCCTGTGACTGCTTAGGTCACCTGCCGGTGAAGCCAGTTCTGCATACCACGAGCGCCTTTTGCCTTTTCCCCAAAGGCATCTCCCCACCAGAAAGCATCCCATCCCTCTTCTCTACAGCTGGAACAGTGTGTGGCATCCAAGAGGGGCTCAAGAAATGAGCAAAAGAATTTTCCAAATGCAAGCCTGAAAAATGCAGAGCGTCATCATGGAGCTCCCCTGTCCTCCTGTGGACGGGACAGAGGGAAACTTCTGGAGGAACAGAAATGCTCTATATCGATGTAGGGGTGGTGGTCACGGGGCATAAACACTTGTCAAAACTCATCAAACTAGACTTCAGAGGACTGCGTTTCACTGAGTATCACTGCACATCAAATAAGAAATAGCCTACACAGCCCCAAGAGCTCCACATTAACCTCAGGATAAAGTCTGTTTTTGTTATATGTCACACAAGGTCCTTCCCCAGGGGGCCAGTCATAGTTTTCCAGTCTCACCTCCAGCACTTCTGCGGCTCCCTATTTTTCAGCTGTGCTGGCTGCAGCGTGCCCCACCTCTATGCCTCCTTACTCACCTGCTTCCCGGCCGCCCAGGGGTAAAAAATCAAATATTAATAACCGGCGGGGCATCAGCACTACCTGGAAAGGACTAAGGAGCTGGACTGGAGTCCTGAAGCTTCCTGCTGTACCGGGTGTTAACCCTTCCATTTCCACATTACGGGGAAGCGGCTGGAGTCCCAGGGGAGAGAGGGTGGGGAGGGAGGCACGCAGTGGGCTGCAGGCACTAACTATTTACCAATCAATACAGAGGTAATCAAACACGTGACCTGGCATCGCCAGATTCGTATGTGCCTCCCGATATTCAACCCACCACCTAAAATGCGGGCCAGTCCTTCCTTCTCTGGCTGACACTTTCCTCCTCCTCCTTCAAATCTCAGCTTAAGGGTCTTCTCCTCCAGGAAGCCTTCCCTGACCCCATCTTCTCTCTTGATCTCTCCTTGCATATCTCCATAATAGCATCTACCACACTGTCCTAGATGAACTGACATCTGTCTTCTCCAGTTCTTTAAGGCTGAGCAGGTGTCTTCCTATTCCCATAGGCCAGCAAGGTGCCAGACCCACAGAGACCGGGGTGCACACGAGTGAAAGGGTTTTCTTTTGGCTTTCCTGGCACGTGTTGCAGACACAGATACACACGTGTGAAGGGATGTGTGAACGAATGAATGATTGAATGTCCTCTTTACCTTATCTATAGTTCCTTTAATTGAGGCAGTGGGGAGACTTGGTATATGGGTTTGGTGAGGGGGTATTGCAGCAGCTAAGATCTCAGACTCTGGACTCAGGCAACCTGGAGAGATTCTAGCACTTGCTGGTTGGCATGCTCAGGCAAGAGACTTGACCTCCCTGACCAGGTCAGTATTGAACTGGCTTCACAGGGCTGTTGAGAGGCTCAAAGGAGACAATATATGCAAAACACTTAGCCATCAGCAGCTCTGACTGAAAGAGAAGTTGGATCTTGCTCACCAGGGAGCCTGAATCGGTAGATGTGGTCACCGGATGACAGGAAGAGAAGTCATCTGCCATTCGCAGCCATCCTCAAATAGGCAGCTCTGACTTCTGTCTTCCATGGTCTACCTCATCTCCCGCATCAGATGATTGCACAACAAAGGTGAAAATTTCTCTGCAATAAGGACATAACTATTGGCAGATGTCACTGAACAGGAATCTGGAAGACAATAAAAATGGGCATTTTCTCGTTGGCCTCCACCTTCTTGCTTCTCTGTAGGAAGACTCCAATTTCAGCCCAGAGAGAGAAGACAGTGGTCCTCAATCACAAAAATCAAGAGAGAAACCAACGCACTGATTGCCTTCCCAATCAAACGCCTTGTTTTCTGCCTTTATGGATATTCTGTCCAAGAATAACTCTTGGCTAAACATGGCATAAATTGTCCCATTGCCCCCATACTTCCACCTCCTTCCAAACCACGGTCTCCCAACCAAGTCCTGAATTTCCAAGAAAAGGCAGTTTTGTATCCTGCCTGAGAACTCAGACTACAGAATCAGATTGGAGTTCCAATCCTACCCTTACCAGTTCCTGGCTGTGAGATACTGGACAAGACTCTTAACTTGTCATAGTTTTATTTTCCTATGCTGTCCGGCAAGGAAAGAACAATGTCTATATGGCAGAGTTTCTGTGAGGACTAAGTGGCAGAACTTGGTGAGATTCCATGAAGCGTTGGTTATTATACTTATTGTTTTTTAAAAAAAAGAGGATATTTCAATCTTCCCTGGTGGTCCAGTGCTAAAGAATCTGCCTTACAACGCAGGGGATGCGGGTTCGATCCCTGGTCAGGGAACTAAGATCCCACATGCTGCCGGCCAACTAAGCCCACGTGCCACAACTACTAAGCTCGTGCGCCTCAACTAGAGCCCACGTGCCGCACACTACAGAGCCCACACGCTCTAGAACCTGCAGGCCACAGCTAGAGAGCCCACGTGCCCTGGAGCCTACGCACCACAACTAGAGAGAGAAAACCTGCACGCCACAACTAGAGAGGAGTTCACGCGCCCCAAGTAAGAACCCACACGCCACAAAGAAAGATCCCACGTGCCACACCTAAGACCAATGCAGCCAAAAATAAATAAATCTTTTTTTGAAAAAGGATACGGAATGGCAAAAATACTTAAAAATTTTATAATATACCCTGCAGACCTGCAAAATCGGGAAGACCCTCACTGCATAAATCATCTCATCATCTCCCGACGTGGTAGACTGAAAAATGTCCCCTCACGCCCCCGCCAAGATTTAGAGTCAAATCCCTGGAACCTGGGAATGTGATCTTATTGGAAAAAGGATCTTTGCAGATGTAATTAAGTTAAGCGTCTTGGGATAAGAAGGGACCCTAAGTCCAATTCAAGTGTCCTTAGAAGAGAAGAGAAAGGGAGGAGACATATGAAGGCCATGTGAAGACAGAGGCAGAGATTGGAGTGATGGATCCACAAGCCAAAGAATGCCGGCAACCACTCAAAAACAAGGAAGGATCCTCCCCTAGAGCCTTCAGAGGGAGCATGGCCCTGCCAACACCTTCATTTCTGGCCTCCCCCCAGAATTGCGAGCAAATATACTTCTATTGTTTTAAGCACGCAGTTTGTGATCATCTGTTACAGCCGCCCAGAAAACTAACACATCCTATGGTATCCTTAATGGGGAATGCAATACCTTGCCTCACAGGGCGGTTCTGAGGATGAAGAAGAGTGATTCTGCCAGTTTCCTGCCTTGAGCTGTTTGGGTAGAAGCCAGCATTGGGGCCCTTACAGCCTGATATTGAGAACAGACAGACTTGGGTTCAAATTCCAGCTTCCCTTTTAACCACTGTGCGATCTTGGACAGGTGACTCAACCTCTCTGAACTTTAGTTTCTTCATATATAAAATAGGAGTAGCAATATCCGTATCTCATGAGGTAATGGGATGATTCAGAAAAGACATCTGATGCGCCAAGTATGCAGAAAATGCGATGATGACTCCTGGGGAGAAATCCACCTAGCTTCCATCTAGGCAAGATGCTAATGTGGTTATGGGGTGCTCACAAAGCTAAACGGCATGAGCGGGGTGACCCTGTGGCCGTTCCTGGTTGGCATGGCCAGAAGGAAGGGCCTGGCTGTCTCGAGGTGCCTCGTGAGGTGCCCACACTCAGGCCTCCTGCTTTGTTGTTCCTGCTGAAATCAAAGGGGACAGAAAGCCTTGAAAGTCAGCCCTGTGCTCCCAAAGTGTCGCCCTGTGTCTGCCAGGAACCTTCTAAAGGCAGCGACTTCTAAACAAGCAACATTGACTCCACGGCCATTCCTGATCCTGCTTCCTGAGTAGGTCTGTGTTCAGAAGGCCCCGCCATCCATGACCCTCCTACTTACTGCCTAGAAGGGGCACATCCTTCCCACTCAGTTAAAAGGCCATTTTTCCAGTGAGAGCAGGTCATATTTCAAACTGCATTGCCAAGGTATCGGGAGCCAGTAAAAGGGGGCATTTAACACCGTATTTATTTTGACTGGCAAAACAGGTCATGGCTGTAAAAGAAACAGCTCTTGAGAACGAGGCAGCCTCGCCGACTCTGGGCTCACTCTTTCTACCCACACACACACTGTTTAAAGCATTCCAGCGCTGCTGCCAACTTTCCTGGCAGAGCTCTTATTTCTTTACATGTATGTTGCATTCCATCTGTTTAATGTGCTCTCTGTGCCATTCGTGGATTTTGGCAAAGGGCTGGCGAGGTGGCATGGCATGCTGAGGCTTGTTCTAAGCAAAACAGGGCATGAGGCAGAGGGAGGTTGGAGGCCGATGAAAGGGTCCCATTTCCCCTTTGGTTCAGGGGGGCCCGGAGTTGCAAAGACAGAAGGGGAACCGCGAGCAGTTTTTCTCCAGATGTGGCTGAATCCTGTGTGTGCCACTCCTGCAGCTCACGCTTCGGGGGATTTGGGGCTGTACTTTTACAGTTTCTGATACATGGTCAGGAACATTAAAGTGATAGAGAAAGGTAACGGGGGGAAATCGACTCATACTCGTGAATCTGGGGTTTCCCTAGAAACCTTCTAAGGCGAAGGCCAGAAAATGCCAACACTTGGATCTGATAGGCCCAAGGCCTAAAGAAAACTGGACTCAATCTTTACATTATTCTCAAGAACCATTAAGTACTTGGTTGGAGAAGCTGAGGCGACATGCTGTGATTTGGATCCTATTTCATCTACTTGGAAGACAGGAAAGCCAGGTTTATGCACCGCCAAAACATCTGGTGAATTCAGTTAAAAAGAAAGCGCGCCACTCCAGTTGGGGGCTGGGGGGTGGAGATGGGGACAAAACCCTTTAGGAACAGTTGTTGGGTATTGTGTGACCAAGACCATTCTGCCAATTGACTCAAATATTCACTTTTCCATCGGTTCCTGTTGAAGGGTTGAGCTCTTCAGAATGGGGAAACAAAGGCTCTGCCACAAAGATTCTAGGGTTAAAAGACACAGAAAGGTTCTCACCTTATGAAAAAGTTCGAGTGCACATTGTTTTTTGAGTCCAGCCAAGAGTGTGAACAGAATCCCCCTGTTAAGAAATGGAATTACTTACCTGAATCCGGAGAGATGACATGGTACAGGAAAAAATAAGATACAGCCTCCTAATAAGAAACAGCCACATGTGGAATAAAATTAGTGCGAGTTGTGTAATCCCAGTTGGCCAGTTGTAAGAACAGGGAGGGGAAAAGAGGATGGGGAACATGTTTCAGATGTGATTCAACAGGTCCTGGAGCCCGTCCTGACCCTCTGGGTTGGAATTTCTGACTCCCTTCTCTGCCTTGACTCAGAATAGAAAACCGTATCCTGACCGCGCGTTTCTTTTTATAGAATTAAACTTTCTTGCCAACTTCCTCCAGAGCACAAGATCATCCCTCGTCGGCTCTAAACAATACGCCAATCATCAGATGGAAGTGAGGGGGAGCCACTGACCTGTTTGCACCAAACATAACCCAGGCCCCGAGCAGAAGACAAACAACGGGAACAGAGCTTGGCTTTCGTAGCCGGCCTGGTAAATACAACATGTCCTTACAGGTTGGAAAACAGTCTGGCTCATCTTTGTACTTTCTCTTCTTTCTCCCACTTCTTCTAACTTGGATCTCATCATTCGGCTTTGACGGGGGCCAAGTTCACATTTGCCAGATACCGAGTGGATAATGGATGGTTTGTAAGATTAGTAATAGGCTAGGGATGAGGAGTAAAGCAGCCAAGGGTTTACTGTCTGTGCGCATTGAAATAACTTCTCTTGATCCCGATTTCCCACCCAGCCCTGGGAGGCTGGCCACGTGCTGATGGGAATCAGGGGGGATGGGAACAGAATGCTTTAGTTCCCATCCATTTGTCGCCATATTTGCACTGGCAGCAAGAGCTCCAGGATACCCGCTTGCCCTGGCAAATCGGTTAGCAGGGGTGATTTCATTTCTTGGGTGTAAGATATACTGGGGCTTGGAAGTCCAAAGGGGACGTTAATAGAATGCAAAGTGTTTAGTAGTCCCTCATTAAAAATTGATTTTGTTTTCAACGCTTTGAGGACGGAACAGTGAAGTTGGAAACTGTGCTTGTAATTGGGAGCAGGTCTCCTGCCAGATTCTAACAGCTTCAAGGGATATCCAGTTTTAGGTTTACAATACTACATTCTGGCTCATTGAAATTGCATCTAAACGTTGCCAGAATGTGTCATAAACTACAAAATCTGTACTGAGATATATCGACATAATGGCTCTGTAGCCTTAAGTCAGAGGGCTTGGGGAGCAGCATTTGTTCTCAGCAGGATCACTCTTGCTTTGTCTCCCAGAAGACTTGGGGCACCTGGGACAATGATCATTCATGGGATTCCAACCCTGGTCTGACCAGTTCGCTCAGCTACTTAGGACACCATGCTAAAGGACTCTAGACACAAAGCGTCTTCTTTCAGATCCTCCATTGACCAAGCTCTCTCCTGCCTCTGAGCCTTTGCGCGTGACATTCCCCCTGCCAGGAACCCTATTCTCCTGGCTGATTCCTAATCTATCCCTCAATTTACAGGCTGATTTTTCATGGACGGCTTCCCTGACCCCTCAGACTGGGCTCCTTGGTAGCTGTTTTAGTCCATTTGGGCAGCTGTAACAAAAATGCCGTAGACTGGGTGTCTTAAACAATAGACATTTATTTCACACAGTTCTGGAGGCTGGGAATCCCAAAATCAAGGCAGTGTCAGTGTCTGGTGAGGGCTCACTTCCTGGTTCACAGATGGCTGTCTTCTTGCCATGTCCTCACGTGATGGAAGGCACGAGGGAGCTTTCTGAGGTCTCTCTTGCAAGGGCACTAATCCCATTCGTAAGGACTCTGCCTTCAGGACCTAACTGCCTCCCAAAGACCCCACCTCCTGATGCCTTCACATTGGGGGTTAGGATTTCAGCATACGAACTTGAGGAGGACACAAACATTCAGTCCATGGCACTAGCACTTATCAAAATTGTAACTTCAAACTTCTGTTTCGTGCTTGATCGGAGCTGTAACTTCTCAAACTATAATGTTTCAATCTCAAGTTCTATAACAAATCTATAACAAGTTCTATAACAAATCTATAGTTCTCTAACTATAATGTTTCATTGAGATTGAATCTCAATGTTTCAATCTCACCTGAGATTGTGTTAACGCGGATTCTGCTCCAGCAGACCTGGGGTGGGGTCTGAGAGTGTGCATTTCTAACAAGCTCCCGGGTGACACTGATGCTGCTGGCCCATGGACCACACCCTGAGAGCAATGGCACCCACCTCTCTCAATCACAGTTCAGTGAGAGAACAAAGCCTGCCAGAAAATGAGTTGAGCTACTATCTTCTCAGTTCTCCTAAGGATGGCGCTTAACTAGAAGCACTGACTAGAAGTTAGTTCCTTGAACATCTTGTATGCCTTAAGGCAAGGTTTTTCAACCTCCAAACTGTTGACATTTGGGGTTGGATAATTCTTTGTGGTGAGGGGCTGTGTATTGTGGGATGTTTAGCAGCATCCCTGGCCTCTGCCCACTAGATGCCAGTAGCACCATCCCCCAATTGTGACATCCAAAAAGATCTCCAGAAATTGCCCAAGGTCCCCTGGGAGGCAACATTGCCCCTACAGGAACTACTGCCTTAGGACATTAGGGCATCATCCTCTGGCATGCCCAGCTGAGAAGAGTGGGAAGTCAAGGAAAGTGTTTTGCCCATGGCTATGGTCCCGTTGTCTAGCACAGCGCTCTGTACATGGCGGACCCTAAATATGCATTTGATGATTGACTGACTGAATGAATGAAAGAAAATAAATGAATGAAAATGAACTCCCAAATCCTGCTTGGCTGGTGGGTGAACAGAACTGCCTTCAAACAGTCTCCAACCTCCGCCCCTCTCTACCCCTCAAAAAACAGTAAAACTTAGTGGGCCAGTTGTCATCCAAGGCACAATTTTTCTAAACGTAGCATTTTCCAAAGTAAATATCCTTTTAAAAAAAAAAAAAAATGAAGCTTCTCGCTTGAGATCTTTTTTTAAAAGTCTCCAGTGACTAAAATCCTCTTACAGTAAGTACCCAGAGAGTTGCATTTTGCTTAAAGAAAAAAAAAAATGCCATTTTTAGTCTCAAGTGTAGAAAGTACTTGAAAATCATATACTTTTTTTCTTTTTGCATCTGACTGGGCAAATTATAAAATGGTAGAGTTAATTTTTGTTCTAGATTGATTCTAAAACTCCATCTCAGACTGAGGCCTCATGGATAAAGTAACATCAGGAACTTATTTGGAAAAAAAAAAAAAATCCCTGTAGTTAAAAACACCATGAATTCGAGGAAAAAACAGTAGTTGTAGGGTTTGGGAGGGGGGAGGGTTAATCTTATACGATTTCAAGAGGAAAATTGCAAATAAATAAAGATAAATCTGCACCTTGCTCAAAAGCTATGGACTGGGGTTCTATTAAGAAAAAAAGTGAATTCATTCAATTGGCTTGTTTCTACACACTCAGAGACTTGGAGACAAGTTTTCAAACCAAATTGCTACGTAGAAAGCAAAGCTGACCTCTCCCTCTTCTCTTTCAAACTTTGGGCAACTGGGATTTGGAGCACTGAAGAGGTTTCTGGAAAAGGATACGGTGGTGGTGACATTCCAGTGCTCTTCTAAGTATTATCCTTCTTTACTTAGTAGAGGCAGAAAATCTTCTTTATCTTGTGTGCTTACTCTGCAATTAACTGGTAGTGGATGTATGTGTGTTTTTCGGAAAACAGTGCTATGATCGGTTGGTGATGTCTGCCATAGGCAGAGGAGTGGAGGGTTGTGGTGAAATAGCTGAGTATTTGCCATTTCTGGATACTCATATGGTCTTCTCTATCATAGGTGTTTTAGGAAAAGGAGAACATCAAGGAGAAGGCGCTGCACATCTGAGCGCGATGTGTCTCACTCCATGTCACAGAGGCACACCAAGACAATCTTTCAATTCAAGAAAGCTCCCAAGACAGACGTGACATAGAAACGCACTTCTGGGGGACATTTCCCTTCCTCCTCTGGACATGTTGGAAGAGGATACCATATGTGTGACCCCCCCCATCTCAGGGTCAGTATGGCCAGGACATGCCGCTTCCCCCCATCCGGTTACCCTACATTCGACTCTGTCGCCGAATGCTGCCGAAACAACACATCCTCCTTCCTTGGAATAAAAAGGTCTTTTCATAAGACTTCTTAAGTCTGAATATTAATCATATTCATCATTATTCAGCCTGCTTGCTGTCCACAATATTTAAATGAAGGGAAATGAAAAAATGGAAAAAGACAAGTTTAGGATTTTCAAGACACTGATGAGTAAGTAATGATGGGGAAGAAAGCAACAGTGACCATAAAAAAAGAGTGAAAAAAAAGAATCCACAAATAGACTCAACTTTCAATATTAGTCTTTATTTCAAAAATAAGGGGAAGGGTGATTAAAGAGATGAATCCACATTTGAATAGAGTCCAAATGACTTAAGAATTATTTGGATTCAAGTATTTCAGTTGGACAAGGAATGATATTAGAGTTATGTGATACATTAGGGGCTAAAATGAAATGGAAATATCTCTTTCATTTAAAAGCAATTTTCTGGCCTTTGTGGTCCTTGAGAATTTCCTAGGTTGTGAGTGCCAACCACCATCCTCCAGCTTTGTTTTGGACACAGGGACTCCTATTTCAGACCCATTCTGTTTGGTGGGAAAATGGAGTTGGTATTCGTGAGAGCTCCTTTTTAAAATCGTGTGGCTGTGAGGGAAGGCTTTCCACGGAGCACTGAGAGATCAGTAATTTTGAATCTAAATTAGAAAGTTTAGGTAATAACGATATAGCAGAATCACATCTGAATTTGGCGCTGGCTTCAGAACCTCCCCCTCATGGAAGATACCCACATGAGGTCCATCACTGATTAGTGGGGCAAACGTGTAAGTGCTAGCTTGGGAAGACAGGAAGCAGGTGGCCCAGCATTTCTCCACCACATCTCAAAAGCTGAACGTATGTGACGGGACCCATCAAGCAAGATTTAACTATAAACCCAGCAAATATTTATTCAGCACCCACTTTGCGCCAGGCCCCGTACTAAGGACCCTTACACATGGCACCTCATTAATCTCCCCACCCCACCTCAACCTCCAGCCTTGACAAGCAGAACCGTCCATGCAGACTCCTTCATCTCTCATTCCTAAATGTGGATTTGATAGTTACCTTACAGCAGGGTTTCTCAACCTCAGCACTGTTGGCATTTTAGGATGGATGATTCTTTGTTTTGGGAGATTGGCCTGTGCATTGTAGGATATTTAGCAGCATCCCTGGCCACTGCCCACTAGATGCCAATAGCATACCCCATCCTAGTGATGACAACCAAAAATGCCTTCTAGACATTGCCAAACGTTCTCTGGGAGAGCAAAATTGCCCCCAGTTGAGACACTCTCTTCCTTAGAGACAGAATGATTTGAATCCTCAGGCAGCTGGAGATAAACATTCCTTTTATTCCCTCCTATGGTCTGACTCAGTGGTTTTCAAACCTTAGCGGTTTATACACAACACCACATATACCCAACTTTATGGGCAGGGCATTTTCAAGGCTAACTTGACTGCATCCTTTTTTGCCTTATGTGCTGACATGAGAACCTAAAACCTCCTTTAAATTTAACACCACTGGTCTCCTGAAGAGCCCTGCAGTGATCACAAAGATCTTTCCAGCACAGAATCTCCCTCATGCCCAGGCCTTTCCCATGAAGCCAAAGGTGACAACTGCCATTATTGAACACTTCCCCTGGTGTCCCACCATCTCACTAAATCCTCACGTCGACACCATGAGGTAGGTACTTTTTCTGCCCCATTTCAAGAGGAGACACTGAGGCTCACACAGGTTAAATAACTTGTCACAAATTACACAGCTAGTAGGTGGTGGAACCCACTTGATGCCAAGCTGTATGGCTTTTCAAAAGAAAATATGCACAGCATACACTCAATAACTATTAGTGACTGTTTACTAGTGGGAAACAAATCTAATTTGATCACGAGCAGTTATTCAAAATTCTTTCGCCGAATGGAAGAAGCCTGATGGGATTGCCCAGTCCTCCTAACCTCATGGCTAGCAAGGACAGGGATCTCCAGGATATATACGTATATATACCCCAAACTGTGTTTCTCTTCTAAAACACAAAACAGAAGCTACCGAAACATGTATTAACTAACTGTCAAAATAAAATAGATAATTTCCTTTGGAACTATGGAAAGACTGGAGTATTGGCAGGTACTATAAAATAATCACCATCATACTTGTCACATCGTAGTATCATTACACATTTGCTACTACGTTTTCCCACACGGCTGAGTGCTTCTTGAGGTCAGGGACCAACTTACTCATCATCACTAGACCCTGGTCCCATGCTACAACTGTTGAGTTAGTGAATAATACATGAATACACTTTTTAACCTAACACGCATACTTTATCTCTATTCTCTCAGTAATCGTGGGCGGCATATATTTTCAAGAGCCTCTTTTTCACAGGAAGAGACTGAAGTTGAGAAAGATAAAGTGACCAGTAACAAGGTCACCCTGTGGAAAACTGTGGACTCAAGTCTCAGGCTTTGAACCCCAGATCTCATGCTTTTTTACAATAAGGGCTTCCAAGGTAAAGGTGGGTTGGGAACCCCAGGTGCTAGCATTGCCCCTGACATCTAACGTTTCTGAACTGTCTTACTACGAAGCAAATTAAACATAGGGAAATTGCTTCCTACAAGCCTTTAATGTTCATGGATTCAGCCTCACATTGCTTGTGGAGAGAAAGAGAGAACAATGTAACAAGTACAGGTAGTTCTCATAGCAAGCTATGGGATGTGGGCATGTCCGTGGTGACTTTTGGGTGGGACAGGCGGATGGCTGATCCCTTGATTCCCAGTCTCAGGAATTAGCAGCCTCTTCTCATATGTGGCCTTTGGCTGCCCTGAGTGGGAGTCCAGTGTTTATAAATGCTTTAAAGTATTTAAGGGTCATCGTTTCTCATCCAATCTGACCCGTAGATACAAGGATAGTGCTTCTTCTGGTACTAAACCAAAGAATAATGTGGGATAAACTGGCTGGGCAGAACTTACTGTATTGAGAGATGGTCTGTGGATGACCTAAGGGATTTCTGAGGGATGCCTGTGACTATCGCCAAATATGCCGATTTCTGATCCCAAGATATACCTGAGAATTGTTGGGAAAACATCAAAACCAGACCTTACGCAAGAGATCTAAGAAGACATAAAACAAGAAAGAAAGACAATTTTGATAGTTTTTTGAGTGCTAGGCATTGTTCTATGAAGTTTATATATACTAACTCATTTAATCATCAAACATGCCTATTTGGTAGGTACTATCATTATTATTCTCATTTCACAGGTGAAAAAACTGAGGTATAGAGAGATTCCATAATTTGCCCAAGAACTTAGCTGGGAAGTGACAGAACCAGTATTTGAACCCCAAGAGACTGGGCCATCTACACTAAACCACATTCCTTTCTCCCCAGCTAGGCAGTGATCCCCAGGAGACTTAGGTTAGAGTTCTTCCTCTTTCTGTTTCCCCCATACCTGACCCTAAGAATTCAATAAAGCTTGTTTTGACGTGAATCAACCTCTTAGATTGTTGACTGTCCTTTAAAACATTTTGACAAGGCAAAAAGAACAATTACGCAGGAGCTCAACATTTCAAGCAATCTATAGCTTGGTAAACACACCACAAGGAGTGGAAACAGGGTGGTGAAATGAAATATAAACAGCCTTACCATTATCTGCAGAGCACATTATAACGCACAACAGTGGCTGGTCTGCTCTCTATAGAAAACACAACCTCTTTGCAATGTTTTGTTTGTGTTACTGTTTCTGTTTAGTGTGAAAGGATTACAAATAAAGAGTTAAATATTTTAGTGAGAATTCTATTAATTGGGCCAGGAGTTGAATGTGGGCCCATATTTGTCCTAACTCTGAAAAATGCATTGCAAAGCCCAATCGTGTGTGCAAGGTAGCAGGGGAAAGGCTTAGCCTACTCAAGACAGCTGTTTTCAAGCAAGTTGACAACCACTTTGCCAGGGTTCCTTTAATGAGCTAATTGCAAAGGGCTCTTAGGTGTTCACTGCAGCCAGTCCTGGAGGAGCTCTACTTAAGAAACACTGAATGAGTCATTAGCACCTGAAATACTATAAACACTATAGACTCTTAGAACTTAAAATGAAATGAATGTATCTGCCACTTCAGACTGATCTTCTGGAGCGGTCAGGACTTTTTCAATTGCAAGCAGCAGAAAACCAACTCAAATTGGCTTAAACAGAAAGGAATGTTCGTTAGCATCAGGCAGGGCTGAATCCCTGTGCTTAAAGGATGTCAGCAGGAATCTGACTTTGTCGTTTCCTGGCTTTTCTTCCTTTGTGTTTGCTCCATTCTCAAGCAGGCTTCCCCTAAATGATGTTAAAGCCATTTCTGGCAGTTCCAGCTTTACATTCTACCGGCTTAGCATCCCAGTGGAAAGACAGCACTCTTATTATCAATACTTCCACCAAAAAAAAAATCACAGGGCTAAGATTCTTTGGCTCTTATTGGCCCAGCTTGGGTCACATGTCCATCCCTGAGCCAATCCCAGTGGCCAGAACAACACTGTGCTCTTATTAGTCAGGACTGGATCATGCCTACCTCTAAAGCCAAGACATGGGCAGGCCCACCTGGAGCCACAAGGATCAAGGGAGACAGGAGCATTTTCCCAGAGAAGTATCCAAATTCTGATTCCAGACAATGGGGGCAGGGGTACAGAGAGGGTGGATGGTGGGCAGGCAAAACCAATGAATGTCCTTGGAACCTTCTCTCTAAATTATCTCCAACAAGCAAGGTGTTATCAAGCAGAGAAACTTTACAAGCATAATTTAGATATTTGCTTAGATATCTGAGGTTTAAAATGTGACCTGTATTGGCTGCAACATTTTGGAAATGGTTTTCTGCAAATTGCACTCACCCACATGACTTGAAGTTTGGGGGGTTTTCTTTCTATCTTTCTTTCTTTTCTTTTTTTTCTAATTCTTGGATCTAGTCTTTAAAAAAAGAGGAACAGAAATGCCACAGAATGATTCAAAACAGACAACTCTGAGAGCAGACAGAGATGGCAAATTAACACACTGTTGACATTCCCCTGGTCCTGATGACACTTCTTATGTTGAATAATATTCTCAGGGTTCCTTTGTGCCTCTCCATTTTTATGTTATCGACTTTGCTTCTAATTACAAAAGCAGTATCGACCTAATTCAGAAAGAACTGAACACATCCAGAAAGCACCACAGGGAGCATACTCACACATATACACCATTTTAGTCAGAAATACCATCATCCACCATTTTAGTTAGAAATATCTACTGAATGAGTACCTTGCCCTAGGTATAGTCCAGGAACCATCCTAGCCCCATTTCACAGATGAGGAAACTGAGGCTTACAGCATTCCAGCTGATAAGTAGAACTGGAAACTGAATCTGATCTCCAAGCCTTCATCCTTATCCCCTCTATTACTCCTCCACTCTATCCTATTACCCAAAGAGTTCCAAGATTAACCTTACAAAAAGGACATATTGTTCATAATGTTTTATGGCCTGCTTTTTCATATACCACTTTTGCCCATGTCATTTCATATGCTTCTATGCAATTTTTTGGGACTGACTGAATCTGTCATATGGATGTGCCATAATTGACTCAACTAATTGCCAATTACTGGACATTTAGGTTACTTCTAATTTTTCAGGATTATATTCAATGTTAGAGTGAGCCACCTTGGAGGAACATTTTCAAATACATCTCTGATTACGTCCTTAGGATAAATTCCTATAATTGCTGGATCAAAGGGACTGGGTATTTTTAGTGTTTTAGTGTATTGCCAAGTTGCTCTTTAGGAAGGCAGGCCCAGTGTACAATCCCACAGCAACATACGAGTTTCTGTTTTTCCACTCTGTCCCATTATGCCTCTTCCTCAGAGATCACTAGTCCTTAGCTAATTGTGCCTCCCACCCCCTGTAATGGGGAATGGGGGCCTTTTCAAAGTATAAATTGTTTAATAGTATTCAAATGGTTTAATGAAAATGCAGCAGTAAAGATCTGTCAGTAACAATTTGCATCCCTATCATCATTACTGCTTGCGCTGGGAGAGTTCATAATCCGTTTTCCCCCAGCCTGTGGGACTGGATCCACAGTCTTGGCACAGGACTCTGGCCAATACCACTAAGGTAACTCTGGTTATGAGTCAGGAGTTACGCACTGGCTTCAGTAAAGGAGGATATGAGGCTGACCTGCTACAATGATCCTAGCTTACGACCGTGAGTGTTATGCTGACATGGCGCCCGTCCACCCAACTTCCCTTTGTATGGAAACAGCCATGCTTTGAGGAGCCACTGTCGGCTATTTTGTGTCCCATGGTGGGTCCTGTAATGTAGCTGGACTCAAAACACAAGAGAATCAGACATCTTTGGGGGATTTGAACTTGAAGAAGTGAAACAACTGAAGGCAAGTGGAGAGAGCTGAGTCCATTGGTGGGAAGGGAAGACTCTGTAGCCCAAGATTCCATGGCTCTATGTCAAGCCCAAGCTTGGAACATCAGAGCAGGTGCTCAGTATGTGTTTGTTGTTGAATGAATGAATGGATTTGCTTACAACGGATCTCTTTTTATACTGTGTTCAGTACTCCTTCCTCCTTTTTCTGGTAGCAGCACCCCCAATGGGTAATTCTAAAATGTAGTTTTAGCAGGAGGAAGGTAGATTCCACTTTGTATGAGTTGGTGCTGTCCCCTAGACCCACCTGAACTGGGAGGTAAAGTATAAACACTTCAGCCCTTTGGGGCTCTCCATGGTGTGAGGCCAACATTCTTTTTCTTCTTCTACACACTCCTCCTTGGCTTATTCCCATTTCCAGGTTGTGCCCTGTACTTTCCATCCTTTGTGTGTTTACTCTATTTCTCAAGTCCAGCATGTTCCTCCCTCTGTCTCTCCCTATGGAAATCCTACAAGCCCGTCACGAAGGCCACCTTTTCCAGGAACTTTTCCTGATCTGCCTTATTTTATTTTCTTCAAAGCACCGGTCAGGACCTAAGGCTCCCTTACTTGTTTATGTGATTATGGTCTGTCTTCCCTACCATGAGACTCCTGGGGTGAGATCCTGTCTGTCTTGTTCACAGCTGCATCCCCAGCTCCTTAGAACAGAGACTCAGATATTGTAGGGGCTCAAAAAACCTGTCTCAACTGACCCAGTCTTGGGGATGTCACGTAAGCAAGGCCAGTGAAAGATTTCACCCAGGAGTTGGGTGCCTGCCCAGTCATCTGGTGGTCATTGGTCATGGCTGAGGGCTGCAGGTCTGCTTTGGTCCACCCTCTTCCTGGGACCCAGGGGCTCATCTCTCCTTTAATTCCAGAACTACCCTACAACCTTCTAATCAATTATTTCTTTGTCCATGTGACTGTTTCTGCTCCTCCATCACAGAACCCTAACCATATACTGATCTTCGTAACTGAGGGTCATTTGCTCATTTGCAGAGGAGGAAGCTGAGGCATGGGCTTGCCCCACATCCCAGAGCCAGTATCACTTGTGGGCTTTGAGGAGCTTTTCCTGAGTTCCTGTTGAGCTTGGCTGGTCAATAGCCAACTCAGAACAAGACGCAGCCCTTTTACTCTGTTTTCCAAGTGCCCACCCTTTTGTTGGTAGCCTGACCTCCACCTGGTAGTACGGAAGTGAGTGTAATCCTCGGGAAGCAAAGGACCAGGTAGGAGGTGCTGCGTGCCATCTGGAAAGGTGAGGACTGAATTTGTTCCTTGGTGGCTTCCATAACAGAAGGAGACACAAAACCAAGCCCCTCTCTTCTTCGTCTTGGGTTCCTCCTGGCTCCTACACCTATCAATCAAGGTCCATCTGATGTTCTGGGTCCACATGCCCTTAGCCCCCTTCCATGCTCCTGTCAACTCTGATTGGACTCTACAGAATTTATGACATAATGTTGTGATGATCTGTTGACCTGCCATCTGTCAAGACTCATGTCTTAGCATCATTCATTTACCAAATATTTATTGAGCACCTACTATGCATGGCCTTGTTCTGGAAAGTTGGGATATATCAGATCCCTGCCCTTGTCAAGCTTACAGCAGGAGGAATAAATAATAAGTAACAGATCATAATAAATGAGCAAATAATCTAGTATATTAAAAGGTTATAAATCCTCTAGGAGAAAAAGTCGGACAAGGTAAGGAGATTAGGAAGAAGTAGAGGGGCAGGTTACAGTTTTAAACAGATTATAGGCATTACTTGAGATGTTGTGGGTTCAGTTCCAGTCCACCACAATAAAGCAAATACTGCAATAAAGCGAGTCACATGAATTTTTTGGTTTCCCAGTGCATATAAAAGTTATGTTTACACTATACTGTAGTCTATTAAGTATTCAATAGCATGATGTCAAAAAACAATGCACATTCCTTAATTTAAGAATACTTCAGGGTTTCCCTGGTGGCGCAGTGGTTGAGAGTCCACCTGCTGATGCGGGAGACATGGGTTCGTGCCCCAGTCCGGGAAGATCCCACATGCCGCGGAGCGGCTGGGCCTGTGAGCCATGGCCACTGAGCCTGCGCATCCGGAGCCTGTGCTCCGCAGCGGGAGAGGCCACAACAGTGAGAGGCCCGCGTACCGCAAAAAAAAAAAAAAAAAAAAAAAGAATATTTTACTGCTAAAAAATGATAACAATCGTTTGAACCTTCCGTGAGTCGTGATCTTTTTGCCAGAGTCACATAAAAGATCACTGGTCACAGATCACCATCACACACACAGTGATGAAAATGTCTGAAATATTGTGAGAATCATCCAAATGTGACACAGAGACACGAAGTGAGCCAATGCTATTGGGAAAAATGGCGACTACAGACTTGCGTGATGCAGAGTTGCCATAAACCTTGAATTGTTGTTTTGTTAAAAAAAACAAAATTGCAGTATCTGTGCAGCACAGCAAAGCAAAGCACAGTAAATGAGGTCTACCTGTACTCGGCCAGCGGTGGCCTCACTAAGGGGAGACTGGAGGAGAGAACAGCTGCTGCGTCACACGGGTGCCGGGAGTAAGGGTGTTGCGGGCCCGTAAGTGCAATGTCCCCAAGTGAAGAGCTTTAGAGTCCAGCAGATCGGGGTTCCAATTGCTAATGCTCTACTTTCTGTCTGTGTGAGCTTGGGAAAGTTAATTAACCTCTCTGAGCCTCAGTTTCCTTATATGGGAAACGGATAAAAATTAGATAATACCCACAAAGCAGGTGGAACAGAGCTAATACTCAGTAAGTGTTAAAAACAGGCCCTGCCCAATCCCAGAGATATGGGAAATAACCGCAGGAAAGTCCGAGGTAGCAGCGGGCAGTAAAGCGTGATGATTAAGAGCATCAGCTGTCATTTAGTAGCCCTGTGACCTTGGGCTAGTTTATGTAACCTCAGTCTCCTCGCTTTTAAGTGGGATAATAATAGCAACGACATCAGACAGTCATCGTGAGGAATCAGTGAGCGAATCCTGGAACGTGCTCAGGAGGTGGGCTTGGCTCTGAAGAAGCACTCAATGAATGGCAGCTATTTTTTGGCCAAAACCATGGGGAGAGAGGCTTTCTTTTCTCCGTAGGATTGCTAAACTGGTAGGATGTGAGCCGGGAGCTGCTGGGGGCCAGCTGTGGGAGGTCCCGCCTGCAAAGGAAGCCAACCCAGAGAAGGCAGAGCTGAGAGATGGACAGAAAGTGACGACTTTTTAAAAAATGTAACTTTAAAAACTACCCCCCACCCCCAAATTAACCCAAAAAACTTACTACCAGGGGCTTGCACCATACACGCATTTAACTTATGCAAATCCAGTTCTACGCGCTCGCCTTGGAGATGTGGAAGTGAGTGCAGTCCTCAGGAAGCAAAGGGCCAGGTACGAGGTGCTGGGTGCCCGCTGGAAAGGTGAGGACTGAATTTGTCCCTCAGTGGCTTCCGTAGCCGAGGGAGGCTCCAAGCCAGACCTCTCCCTTCTCCCCTCCGGTTCCCAACCATCCCAATGTTCAGCACCTTCGGATGCCCTTTTTAAAACCTCTCAAAATCTCACCGACCTGCTCATGAAACAATTGCTTGAAAGAAGTGATAACAACAGAAAGCCACTATGAATTATTCTCTGCTTTTAAAGGAATTTTTTTTTTCATTTCACTAGCGCTGAAAATCTAGTCATATGTCTTTGTGTGGGAGGTATTGTGTATTCATTCTATGGACAACTCCAGCTGCACTTCGGACGTGCAGGCCCTCGCTGTGACTCTGGAGCCCACCCCCCCAGACGTCTGCCGCCTGGAGGTCACAATGGTGCCGTTCTCAGTTTGTGGCCTGCAGCCCACTGAGAGGGTCTGCCGCTGCCTCCTGAAGGCCATGACCTGGTCCCGAAAGGCCATCTCTTCTTCTGGTTCTTCCGAGAAAGTAACAAGTACATCCATGGATTGCCAGCTTTATGCATGACTAAGTGCCACTTTCTAGGAAACTACTAACTGAGTTACTACAATTTACTACTCCTAACTAAAATTAGTCTGTTACTAGGCTTTACTAAGAACTCAGCTGCAGCGTTCTTCTTGGAAGCCTGGCCCCTGCTCCATGTTTGCCAACATTGTAAAACTCCTACTGCACAAATCACAAAGTGGGAACTGGTGATGGAGACGGGATGAAGGGTCTTTGGCCATGCTTAAGTGAGCCAAAGGTCAGAAGAACTTGAGAGCCACTCTTCCAGGATCTGGAAATTCAGAATGCCCCTCTCTGGGGTGCTTTAGTGCTCCCACAACACATTTCAGTAGCCCTGACATTTCCAGCTGCTCCTACATCATACTGACTCCACACATTTAAACCATGAGTTACCCATACAACACGTTTTAGACAAGTATCCATAAATAACATTAAAATTCCAGTTCTGACCTCCAGATACCTAAGCCCTCCTTCATACATTTAATAAATACTCAAGACTTTAAAATGTATAAGGCATGTGTTAGTTCTGGGGCATTACAGGGATAATTGTCTGTCACATTCCCTGTCTGCATTAAGCTTACAGTCTGGTGTCAGAAAAAGACATGACACAAGTGAATGGCAAAGCAGTTATACAATTCTAGGGGCTTAAAATACTAAACAAGGTATTGAAGTAGAGAATAGCAGGGGAGGCTCTATTCAAACACCGCGTGTCAAGGAAGCTGTTATCACCCAGGCTTCTGTGGTTGCAGGCAACAGAAAATGATGCTGGAATTTGGTTGGAAGGATGTGAGGTGGCTCACAGAAGCAATGGAAAAACTAGACAAGGTGCAGGAAGAACAGGAACCAGGGAAATGCTGGGGATCTAGGGTGCAAGAGGAATGGAGTGTCTTAAATGTCTCATAGACAGGATTTATCAGGGCTGACCATTTCCCATTCCTAGTTCATTTGAGTCAAGGGCCCCTCCCTTGCTGGAGAAGTAGGGAAAGGGCAGGACACCTTGACTGACAGTTGTTCCAAGACCACATGGAACAGGGGGAGGGAAATAGGGGTTCTATGGCAGATCCCGTTGGCTGGCCAGACCAATATACATCTCCACCTTCCCTTCTGCGTGTTTCCACTGTCAAAGGTAATGCAAGCTACTTCCTTGCCTTCCCAGCCTCCCTTGCAGGAAGGGGTGGCCATATGACACAGGTCTGGCCAATGAAACAAGCTGCTGGGGGTCAGGTAGAGGGTTCTGGAAAAGCTTTTGTTTCTGAATAAAAAGGGACAGAAGTTGCCAGTACCACCACTTCCCACTTCTTCCTGGTTGGAATGTGGAAAAAAAGCCTGGAATGGCAGCCATTAGCCTTCTTAACAACCATGAGAGAAAGCCCAAGAGGAGAACAGACATACTGGTCTGGATATTGCTGTGTCGCCAAACAAACTCTGGAATCACCTGAGACCTTGTTTTGTGAGAAAAATAAACCACTTTTTTTTTTTGGCGGTACGCGGGCCTCTCACTGTTGTGGCCTCTCCCGTTGCGGAGCACAGGCTCCGGACACGCAGGCTCAGCGGCCATGGCTCACGGGCCCAGCCGCTCCGCAGCATGTGGGATCTTCCCGGACCGGGGCACGAACCCGTGTCCCCTGCATCGGCAGGCGGACTCTCAACCACTGCACCACCAGGGAAGCCCCTAAACCACTTTTTTTAAGCTATTGTTTGCCAGGCATTCTCCTGTTACTTGCAGCCAACTATATTTTCAGAAAATTGTGGTAGATTGTATCACTGTTCCCAACCATTTGCTCCCTTCCCTATAGCAAGATTATACAGCCCTGTCCACTGCCACGTGAACTGCAGTCCCTCCCAGAGGTGTTCTATCCTTCCCCATCCTGACAGACTTGGACATGTGATTTATTTTGGCCAATGGAATGTCAGCAGATATGACCGTCTTTCACATGCCAAATCCAAACTAAAAGCTTTAAGAGAGATTGTGCATTTCAGTTGTTACCTGCTGTTTCTGTCAACTGCAAGGCAACTTGTCCCAAATGCAGCCTGCTCCTTCAGCCTGTGTCCCAGAATGAGAGATGCATGGAGCTGAGCTGCAGCAGCTGAAATGGGCCAAACCTGAAATAAATCTTTGTTGTTGTAAGCCACAAAATTTGGGGCTGTTTGTTACTGCAACAAAACTGACCAATACACTGAAAATGATGCTGGTACCCCAAAATTGGTATGGATGTTGGGCAGGCAAAATTAATGGGCATCAACTATCGAAAACCTTGCTGAGAAAGTGACCGAAAATGCTGAGGCCTAAAGCTTGCAAAGTAATCAGCCAGTCAAAGAATCAGGTGAAGTGTTCTAGGTCTGAGAATCACATGCTCAAAGATCTGAAGTAGGAAAGCACCTGGCATTTTTTAGGAATTGAAAGAAGGTCAGCATGGCTGGAACATCCTCATTCTTATTACTTACTCTGTTTCCATTTTCTCTATTTTCAAGCTTTTAGCTTGGACTCATGTTTCTGGTGCCACTCTCATGTCCTTGGACTTGCTGACCCAACTCAGATTCACTCTCCTTGACCATCCACTTCTCTGAGGACTCAGCTTTCAGTTGTCTCTGGCTCATCCCACTCTTAGTTACTTGGAATATCATACTTGCCCATTCCAGTTCTGACCCCATGAACAAAACCCCAGCCTGAATCCAGTGGAGACCCTCTGAAAACACAAGGCCAGGCATCAGACAAGGTGGACTTTCTCCCCATCTCACTACCCAGGCTCATTTTGTGGAGCTCCAATTCAGCACCAGGGAAGGAGAAATCCTTCCACATATCTCTTAATTAGTGGCCACACACAGCTCGTTAAGCTTAATTAATGAGCCTTTATCAACTTATTTCTGATGCCTTGGTGTAAAGTTGAATTCTATGTGCAGGCTGGGAAAACAGATGGGTGGGTGTGTCTGCATGGTTCTCAGCCGTAAGTTGAATTCCTGGTGGGCACTCATTGGATCTTCAGTTTAAAACAGTCAAAATCCCAAGCTTATTAAACTGAATGAAAAATCTGCTCCTAAATCCTATGAAACGGATTCATTTTAAGATACCTGCCTGCCCAGAGGTCCCATTGCTGAGGTCCTGCCTCCACCCTGCCGTGGAATGCTTCCCAGTGGCTTTCTGTTTCTCAGGAGGCTTCTCAGTTCTTTATTGATTCCCAAGAGAATTGTGTCTTTACAATAAATCTTGTATTGCTCGGGGGAGACTGAGTGGGTCTCTGTTTCTTACGTTCAGACTAGACCACCTGCTTTCAATTTTGCCCTCAGTTGTGTTATCCAGTAGAGCCCAGAGTGTCATTATCTGGAGAAGTACTGTCTGCCCACCCTAAGCTGATCCTTTGGGAGAGTGTTCAGCTTGAAGGTTTGGCTTTTTATCATAGTGGAGTCAAGGTAAGCCTAGTAGAGAAGAGCTGAGGAAGGATAGGGAAGTGGAGACATGAAATGGAAACATGACAATGGAGGCTGCTGGATGGATGGAAGAGGCTGGCAGTGCTTCTAGAATTCAGAAACTGGGGTGACTGGGGGCCCAACTTCAGCCTTGCAAACATGTTTGTTTGGGCTGGAACTATCATTTTCAAACATTTGAGTGTAAATGCTTTGGGGTAGGAAAGCACTTTTGTTCACCATAGTCCTCACCACTCCCTATAATCTTCCATCCAATGCTTCCTTCCCTTGTCTGGCTTCTGCAGCCAGCTGAGATTACCATCTGTGCTTTATGTAAAAAACCTGGTAAGAAAGGGTTAGAAGGACTCTCATTAAGTCCAACCCTGACTTCACACTTGAAATCTTTCTACCAGAGTCCCTCCCACCTTATCAGCCTCTGTTCATCATTTTCATGCATCTAACGTGCTAAAGAGTTAGGTGCAATCCTGCGTTGAAAGCAAAAGGAGCATCTCACATTGTTTTGGACTCAATCACAGATGGAGAACTAATACTTCTCACCAGTTGCTGAAGCTTGAGGAGGAAAATAACCTCAGGTGTTCCCTTTGGAAGGGAGTAGGTTCTCAGTGGGAATCATTTCTGCCTCTGGGACCACCTGACTTCTCATGGGAGGAAAAGCCAAAAAATGCCTCTCTAAAGAGCCGGCAAAAGAAAATACACTTTGGGACGGCCATGATGGGGAAGCCTGGTCCAGGGACAGTGCAGAGGGCCAGGGGCAATGTGTCCAAGGCTGGTAAGAGACTCTTCAGCTGCATTCCCCAGCTCAGCCTGAACTTTCGACCCCATTGTCTACTCTAATTACTGGAACCAGCAGGATTAATTCCTCGACCTACTTTCCAGTCCTTTTTGCTGCCACAGAGGGATAAGGCCTCACTGGGTTTCTCTCTGTCATTTTAATGCGGCAGAACTCACTGAGAAGTTACATGCAAACTCAAATTTGAACCAAAGGAGCATCTCATCTCTTGAACTGAAGAAAGGGCTCGGGATAGCTCCTTTTTAGCTGATTCTAATGTTCGGCTTCTCTAAAGTTACTCAACAAAGAGCAATCAAACACATGCAAAAAATCCCCTACTTTGAGAACAATGGGATATGGAGATAAAAACAAGGTATCATTTTATATCTACTAAATTAGCATAAGATTTAACCTGATAATAACAAGTTTTGGTGAGGTTGTAAGAAACCTATATGTTCACAAGTTGCTGGTTGGCACAGTTGTACAATACGGCAATATATACTAGGGGCCTTTAAAAACAGTGCTGTCCATTGATCCAGTAATCTCATTCCTGGGAAGTTATCCAAAGGAAGTGGTTCAAAAGAAGGAAAAAGCTGTATACATAGAGACCTTCCCGGCAGCACAGAGACAGGGGTGGCAAAATAACCTGTAGGCTGGCAAATCTATGGACAAAGTTCAGCCAGAAACCTGTTTTTATATGGCCAACAAGCTAAAAAAAAATTTTTTTTAAAGCATTCTGAAAAGATTGTTAAAACAAGCAAGCAAACAAAGGATATGTGAAGTGCAGACCCTGGAGGAAGAGAAAACTGGATGAAGACCGTAAAACAACACGGGGAAATGTTTATAATAAGCTTTGCAAAATATAAATGGAGTGCTTGCTATGATATCAACCATGTAAAAATATGTCACGCCATACAGAGGGGAAGATAAGGCAAAAAATGAAACCTGTTGTTCGGGAGTAATTTTAAATGATTTATTTTTCTTAAAAGAATTCCTTCTTATTGGAAACAGCCCAGATGCTCAAGGGTAGGGGGTTTATCGTGTAAATGCTGTGTCCTTACGATGGAGCACTATGCAGCCATCGAGAATGGATGCTGTGGGTCTGTACTTACTGAGATGGAAAGACACTCATGACATATGTCAAGTGAAAAGGCACGTTATACAGCAGTATGTGCGGTGTGATCTCATTTATATACAGGCACACCTCGTTTTATAGCACTTTGGTTTATTGTGCTTTGCAGATTTTACATTTTTTACAAATTCGAGGTTTGTAGCAACAGTGCCCTTTTTCCAATAGCATTTGCTCACTTTGTGTCTCTGTGTCACAGGTTGGTAGTTCTAGCGATATTTTCAGCTTTTTTGTTATTATATTTGTTGCGGTGATCAGTGAACTCTGATGTCACTGTTGCAAAAAGATTGACTTGCTGAAGCCTCAGATGGTGGTTAGCATTTTTTAGAAACAAAGTATTCTACCACACACCCCACCCCCTCCTCACCACACCGCAGGGCACCGCATGCGGGATCTTAGTTCCCTGACCAGGGATGGAACCTGTGCCCCCTGCAGTGGAAGCACGGAGTCTTAACCGCTGGACTGCCAGGGAAGTCCCAATAAAGTATTCTTAAATTAAGGTTTGTACATTATTTTTTTAGACATCATGCTATTGCACACTTAATAGACTACAGTATAGTATAAACATAACTTTTATATGCACCGGGAAACCAAAAATTGTGTGTGACTCGCTTTATGGCGATACTCGCTTTAGCACAGTGATCTTAGAACTGAACCCAAAGTATCTCACCTTTACATTGAATACGGATCCATCTCTATGTATAAGGATGGAGAACAATCTGGAAGGAGAGACATCGAATATGTTTACAGCAGGTATCTCTGGGTGATGGGATTTGGGGTGAATTTTTTTCTTTTTGCTATTTGAAGATTTAGGGTTTTTTTTTTGTAAGGACCATTTATTATTTTTAGAATCAGAAAGTATTCTCATAAAAACTTTTTTTTAATGTTAAAATGTTTTTACAGTAAAAAAGAAAAATGTGCCATTTACAACGCAGCCAAAGTCACAGGAATCTGAGTAAAAATGTCCCCTCCCAGCTGCTGGCTGCCTTGTAACACTGCCTCCACCTTAAATGCTACATCCTCCAGCCTGAGGCTCTCTGACACAGGCTTGAGGTCACCAGAGGACTGAGGCTCTTGCTTTGGGTTCAAATTTTAAGGTGACACCAAAAAACTCAGTGGTCATGATAAATATTTTAATACCGTATTTTTCAAAAATTAAAATTAATGGGAAAAATTCATAATGAACGAAATATTAACATTTTAAATAAAGACAGGATCAGTATGACTGATTTTTCCTTTTGCCTCAGGGCACAATATGGCTTGGCACTGCACTGTGACTATCCTTATTTAAAATGCTGATATGAGCTTCCCTGGTGGCGCAGTGGTTGAGAGTCCGCCTGCCGATGCAGGGGACACGGGTTCGTGCCCCGGTCCGGGAAGATCCCACATGCCGCGGAGCGGCTGGGCCCGTGAGCCGTGGTCGCTGAGCCTGTGCGTCCGGAGCCTGTGCTCCGCAACGGGAGAGGCCACAACAGTGAGAGGCCCGCGTACCGCAAAAAGAAAACAAAAAACAACAAAAAAAACAAAAATAAAATGCTGATATTGGGGAGGGGGAAGGGTAAGCTGGGACGAAGTGAGAGAGTGGCATGGACTTATATACACTACCAGATGTAAAACAGATAGCTAGTGGGAAGCAGCCGGATAGCACAGGGAGATCAGCTCGGTGCTTTGTGATCACCTAGAGGGGTGGAATAGGCAGGGTGGGAGGGAGACGCAAGAGGGAGGAGATATGGGGATGTATGTATATGTACAGCTGATTCACTTTGTTGTACAGCAGAAATTAACACACCATTGTAAAGCAATTATACTCCAATAAAGATGTTTAAAAATAAATAAATAAATAAAATGCTGATATTTTATTCATTATAGATTTGGGAGCATCGATTTTTATTTTTTAAAAATATCATATTAAAATATTACTTACCTTGATCCCAATTTTTTTGGCGCCCCCTTGATTGTATTGAAAAGCATTGAAATGTGCACTTTCAAAAGACCTTTAAAATATAAAAATTATATCTCAGTGGAGCTGTTTAAAAACTGTGGCTGAAATTTGAATTTTATGTGATTTTCACATATCACAAAAGTATTCTTCTTTTGATTTCACTCCTCCAATTTACAGGTGTATAAACATCCTTAGCTCATGGGTGATACAAAATGGATGATAGTCCCAATTTGGTCCACGGGCCATAATTTGCTGACTCCTGAGCTGAAACGTGGGAAACACTTGACACAAAACCTGACGAGCAATGGTTTAAGCTTAAAGGAGTCCACTGGCCTCTCTGAGGCTGTTTCCTTGAACAGATGATGGGCTACCTGCCCATACCTATTGTATTAATACCTATAATACTTGGGGATAAGTTGGGGGAATACGGGCTATGCACCTAGAACAGAATTTCACTTTGGGGTGTCAAGATTGAGTTTCCCCACATAATCAGGAGCAGGGGTGCTGAGCCAGGCCCCAGGCAGCTTGCTCTGGAGGCCCAGGGGCTGCTGGACCAGCTCCGATCACTACTTCTGTTCTCATCACCCCTTTGTCTCATCTGCCATCCATAGTCCCCACTTCTCACTCACATTTCTCAGCAGGGTTTGTAATGACTGTCCGAGCGGCCGGCCGCCACCTCGCAGCTTATCTGCTTCATTACTGTGTGACAGGGCCATAAAACTGCAGATAACTCTGGCTCTCTGGGTGGGAGGGAGGCTGCCTGATCAGACACTGGCTACAATAATTAACCACGTGGGGAAATAAAAACAAATATTAGACAGCGGATGCCTCATATGTGACCGAAAGCCCCTGACTCAACAGAGCCTGTGGGTTCTGCTGTTTCCTTATCGCTCTGCCTCTGTTCTCACTGCAGCTTTCCTGAAATTCTCACCACCCAACCTCCAGGATCACCCACCTGTGCCCTTTGAGTAGAAAACCCCATGTCTTAACGTTCCAGTTTTATTCAGCTTCACCTAGTTTTTCATGCCCCCCAATTCTTCCACTTCAATCTGTCACAGCAGACCACCAAAAAGTAAAATGGATTAATGATGCCTCCATCATAGGCTTTTTGGGTGGATTAAATGAGGCAAAGTACATGAAGGGCCTGGCTTGGTGCCTGGTCCGTGGTGGGTCTTGGTGGACAGCTGTTAGTATCATTTCAGTAGATGTGTTAAATAGCAGTGCCTACGATTTGCAAGCTTGTCCTTATTCCCAGGGGGTATGGACTGTCTATTGGTCAAACTTCCTCACCCCAAATGCAATCAATATCTTGCTGTACCAAAATGGTTCATAATCGATTTCTTTCATTCATTCATTCATTCATTCATTCAACAGCGAGGGGCTTCCATACTATGTTAAGTAATTTGGACTCTTCTATAGGCACTGGAGGCATTGACATTTTTTAAAAGTAAAAAAAAACAAAAAGAGGGCTTCCCTGGTGGCGCAGTGGTTGAGAGTCCGCCTGCTGATGCAGGGGACACGCGTTCGTGCCCTGGTCTGGGAAGATCCCACATGCCGCGGAGCGGCTGGGCCCGTGAGCCATGGCCGCTGAGCCTGCGCGTCCGGAGCCTGTGCTCCGCAACGGCAGAGGCCACAACAGTGAGAGGCCCACGCAAAAAAAAAAAAAGAACAGACTTAGCAAAACTGTGTAACTGAACATCTAAGCAACAAAGCACTGTTCTATACAAGAGTGGCATGGTTCCTGTCCTCAAGGAGCTTAAAGTTGAGAGGGGCAGCCAGGCACACATTTCAGGGAGCTCGCCGGAAAGAGGAATCAGTTCACCCTAAAGGTTCAGCCCTAGGGGCTTCTTAGAGGGGAAAGAGTGTGAGTTGCCCTTGAAGGATAAATGGTGAGGTGGCCTAGATGTGAAGGGGGCTCAGGCATCCAAATCCCAGCACAAGGGAAAAATAGAGACGGTCCTTGTGATCTTGGCATATTGTTACACCGGTATCTCCTCCTTCAATGTAGTTTGAAAGGCTTGCTAGGTCCCCGCCTTGTTTTGGTTAGACCCACAATGTCTAATTGGCTGCTGTGGGAGGCCGGGAGAGATGCTGAAGCTTTTCTGTGCTTCAGTTTCCACATCTAAATGGTGGAGGTGATGAGAGAGCTCCACAGGGCTGTCATCGGGCTAAAATGTAACGACGCAGCAAAACATTTAGGGGCTGGTAAAAGCTAGATATTGTTATGTCTATTTATCTTTACCAACTGCTTCCTCCTGCCTACTCCCCACCCACAGGCAAAAGAAGGGGAGATGGATGCTAGACAGTTACTAAATGATACTGACAGTTATCATTTCTTAATGAATATCTCTTGGGGAGGAGTCTGACTCTGGCCTTTTAGCAGCTTTGACAGCTGTGTAGAGCCTGTTAGTTGTTTACCCAATATCCATTCCCTCATTCTCCCTTGCTAACAGAATACAATTTTGTTTGGGTTAGCAACGAGCCAGCCTCTGAAGTTGGGTGGTGATGGGTCTAAGCCAGTTTGACCATGTGACCCAGTTTTGGTCAATGAGACCTAAGCAGAAGGCTTTTGCTTTCTTGACAAATGAGGTCTGAGCTGGCATTGCCTCTGCCATCGTCTTCCTGCACTGAATTGGGAAAGTGACGGCTGGAGCTGTGGCAGCCTCAATGTGGTCATGAACAAGTGGTCAAGAGACTAGTCCTGACGTGACTGAGCCACTCAACCAACACCACAATTTTTTGGTGAAAATATAGACCCTCATGTGTTTAGCCATTGTAATGGTTTTGGTTACAGTCAGTGCCAAAGGTGATCCTGACTGGTTGAGCAGGGTTGCTCATGGACAGGCTTTCTGTTCAGAGCCAAGAACACCAAACCAAAGAACCAAGTCATGGGAGTCTGGGGCCTAGAGCCAGGTTACCAGGCAAGCTCAGCAACTTAGAACTCCGGTCCTGGCAGTAAGGCCAAGACTGGAACACAAAGAAGCTGACTGCCCCTTTCCTACGCCAGAAACTCAGCAGCAGATTAATTGGAGGAGGAAGAAGTGCCTCCATCCAACCTGGCAGGTTGGGGCACGTCGAGGCCAGGAGAATGGGTCTCCAGCTGGGACAAGAGGGGCTCAAACACCCTGACACCTGACTGGATCTGAGGTTCCCACTCTACCACATGCCCTGTTTTCTCAATAGACCTCTCATTTTGTTTCTCTGATTGCCTCTCATGAGGTCTTATTTTTACAGCCTCTCCCTTTATTCACTTGCTGCTCAGAATAAGGTAGAAAGATGATAGGGCAGCAGGCTTAAAACGCCAAGGGGCTGTAGTTCCTTCTCCCCACTGCACCCCCCCCATGCATAAACATTTGCTGAGTGAGTGACTGAATGCATGAATGAGCAAGTCCTGCAGATTCCATCCTGCTACTGTCTGTGCTAATCCATAGTAATTTCTATTTGACTTTGGAATGCATTATATAATTTGAATTCTGCAAATTTACCTTCCTAATTAGGTTCTTCTTTGGCTAACACAGAACTTACTTTGCACAGATTGAGTGATGGTGGAGGGAAGTTTGCTAGGTGTTGGGATCATTAGGTAGGTAATCCATATATTGGCAGTCAAGAGCTGTCTATATCAAGAAGGTCAACTAGACTGATATTTGAAGCATGAGGAGTGTGTGTGCATATGTGTGTGTCTGTGTGTGCCTGGTGTCCTCTTTCTGCATTAGCCAATCCATGGAAACTGGGTCTACTTAAAACCCTACCTTCCAGCTCAGTCTTGGTCTAGACTTTCTGACCTATCCTGTCACTGTTCTGAGAGTCACAAGAGAGTCTACAGCTTCAAAGATCCAGAAAGGAGTGTGATTACACCTGGTCCTGCTCAGGCTTCGGGACCTCAGTGCCAGGGACTAGGTTCCCAGGTTAGTATAACAGATACAGGGATACTGCATTATCCTCCTGCTTGCCCAATACATACAAGAATGAGTGAATGAATGAATGAATGAATGGTTGGATGGAGGGATGGGTGGGTGGATGAACTCTATACAATATGTCCCGACAGGGAGATCAGCTCGGTGCTTTGTGACCATCTAGAGGGGTGCGATAGGGAGGGTGGGAGGGAGGGAGACGCAAGAGGGAGGAGACATGGGGATATATGTATATGTATAGCTGATTCATTTTGTTATGAAGCAGAAACTAACACACCATTGTAAAGCAATTATACTCCAATAAAGATGTTAAAAAAAAAATGTCCCGAGTCTCAAATCTTGGTTCTTCAGAGATAACTGCTGATGTATTGACTCCATCCACCTGGATCTCCACTGACTGACCCTTCTGTTTGGGCTGGGACCGGGTGGATCTTGATTAATAGGCTCTACTTTCCCCTGGAGAGAATCCCAAGTGCCCGACTCGGCTGGGGATACTTGGCCCTGTGTGCCTGAGCCTAGGATGCCTGGTTCCTGGGCTTGTTTCAATGTTTGATGGGGCCTGGCCTGGCCATGTGCCTTTCAGCTGGCAGGTCTCACACTAGCCACATGGCCAGCGTTCAATCCAGATGAACCACTGACACTGCCATTCACAGTCTTTGTCATGGATCATTCACCTTGACCTGGTTAGCTTGGCTTTTGTTCCTAATATCCTCTAGGTATCTTGGCTCCAGCCCCTATATTAACCCCCAGATTGATTTATGTTTCCATATTGGCAGTGATCTCATAGTTCCCTCCGGGACAATGGGTCACACTTGACTTCCTACACCAAAACTGTGTCACTGAGCTCTGCCTTCTCTCCTCAATGAAGGTGCATGCCAATCCCTTTGATTACATCACCCTTGGCAGCTTTGGGTTAACATTCAGCCAAATCCAGGACCCTACACCCATAGCATCTTGTAGCCTTCTCTCTCCTGGGTCCATCTGGCCTTAGGAATGAGAGGAGGATGTCTACACCCGTGGATCTGCTTAGGTCCCCAACACCAGCCTTTCCTGATCTCTCTTGGCAGCGTTCCATCATCAAACGTTTATCGAATACCTACTATGTGTCAGGCACTGTACCAGGCCTGAGGGATTTAACTGCAGCCCGGACATATACAGTCATTACATGAAAACCTCTTGGAGAGACAGATATGTAAACAGGCAACTGCACTGCAGCTTGTTAAGAGCCAAAACAGAAGGATGAGAGCTCTGTGAACCATCACAGCACCTCCCAACAAGGAGAAGTCAGAACTAGAATAAAGGAGATGAAAATGGTGCCGGATGCCAAATGGGTTCCAAATGGAAACCCCAGGGAATTACTGCCCCAGAGTTCCCTGCCCTGGAAACCAGAGCCACTTCCTCCTCTGGGGGGGAAGTACTGATGGTCCAAGAATGGCAACCACCAAGGCCACGTGAGCTGGTCTGATAAACAGGCTCTGGAGGGCCAGCCAGGCACCGTCCGCACGGAGGGAGACTTTATCGAGCCCCCCCTCTCCAAAGAAATATTGCTCTAAAACAAACGTGATGTTTCTGCCTAAAAGGAAAGAGTTGGAGAAATTACTGAAAACACAATGATGTTAAATTCTGCCCTGAGATAATGGGGACAGGGCTTTGAAAGAGCTCCTTGATTCTAAGAAAAAAATTAGAAGGAAGCTGAGCTCTTGTCTCCATGAGATGAGAAACCAAGAAACAATGCAGTATGGAAGTCCTGAGGTCAGACCAAGTCAAAGAAAAGAGCAAAATAAATGCCATAAAAGTAAGGTTTGTTCCCCTCTCCCACGTGCCTATTCGTA
This sequence comes from Neophocaena asiaeorientalis asiaeorientalis, assembly GCF_003031525.2. NCBI lineage: Eukaryota > Metazoa > Chordata > Mammalia > Artiodactyla > Phocoenidae > Neophocaena > Neophocaena asiaeorientalis. The sequence continues at coordinate 11,016,889 of NW_020174645.1, read as the reverse complement.
GCTAATACTCACAGCATGGCACCTGGAAATCTGAACTCACTAATATGACCTGTGTGAGGAGAGAAAGTCTAAACGAGTAAGTAGTTCAAATGCTAGAATTTATTTGGAAAGAAACGATTTAATTACCTGGAAGAAAATGTAGTTGCAAAAGAAGGAATGTTAGGAAGTGGGGGAGAGATCTCCTCAAATGAATGTAGGAAGCTTATTTGGTAATAGAACATAATTGTGTTCATGAAATGATGCCTGAAGTCCTCAAGAAAGTGCTTGCCCTTCCTATTCCTGTCTGGATGGGCTTCCCCTACATCATATGGCCTGCTTTCTTGAGATGACATTCACTCTGCTCTCCCTCTTAGAACATAAGGTAGACAAGGTGCAGGGGGAGAAGCTTCTCAATAAAGGAAGGTCCAAAAATGCCATCCCTGTTATACTTGTTACACTATTAATTTCTGTCAAAACCTTGCCGGATTTAAAGCAGAAGGATTTTATTAGGGGGAAGGTCCGTGTGAGACAAAACAGGGAGGGAGCCAGGGAAGTTAGGAGGACCATCAGACCCCCAGTGAAGAGGAACGGGAAGAAAGGTCTTGTGGGAAGCATCCTAGACCACCGTGCAGTCTGAGGAAGGTGCAGCAAGGCCCATGGAGCACAGCTGCTGTGCTCCATCGTTGGAACGTCAGAGCCAGCCCTGGGGCCCTTGATCAGTTACAAGCCCTGCGGTAAGAGGTCCTCAAGGCACATTGTCATGGTTGCTCCACCTCTCTTCATAGTTAGGGTGGCTCCAGTTTCAAGTTCAGATCTGTGAATGTCTGGATTAGGGGTTTCTGCATAGCTTTTGGGTATGAGAGGCAACTGAAGAGATAAAGACTGCATGCAAAAATATTACAGTTGCTGAGATATTTCAACAGTTTCTGAAGACCACTGGGGTAAATATTAAAAAAATCAAGGCAGAGCCTCTCAAGGGTAGCCCTCTTCTGGCAGAAAACACTTGGGACATCTGTTTAAATGTCTTTATTTCTGCCCAGACCTGTTGAATCAAAACCTTGGGGGGGTTGAGAACCAGAGCTCTAGTAGATGCCATATTTATTGATTGTACAAAGTAAAGAAACGCTTGTTTGAGTTTATTTACACCAGACCCAAATTAAATGATACCTAAGTGAAATCTGACTGTATTTTAATATCACAGTCTTCCTGCTTTTTTTCCTTGCCACTAGTAGCTACATACACCCCTCTGTTTCAAATTCCTTGTTTTCCAAGCCCTCCTTTCAGACAGCTGGAAAAAAAAAAAAGTTACAACATTCTCAGAAAACTGGGCTTCTGCGAAAGCAGTAAGATTACAATTGCTTCCCTCTTGTTAATTTGAGGATCTTAAATTATGCATGTGTGTGCTCACATTTGCATACGTTCAATTCACATGCCTGAGCCACCAGTCAGCAAGATAAAATCAAGCATAATAATCTAAGTAACCTGTGTCTGACTTCTCCTCACCCAAATTTCAGGGCTGACCGCCCTTGAGCCAAAGAATAGATAATTAAATCACTTGGGAAATGCAGGGGGAGTGCTGGTAGGGTCAAGAAAATAAAGACGGGTTCACCGAGCCAACTCCTGCCTCCAACCCTTCTGGATTGCCAACACTTTCTCCTTCCACGCCCCGCTGGATTTCATAACCACGAGGCCCCTTTCCCAGAAGCGACTGACTGCCTTGATTCCAATCCTTAAATCTAACCAGGCAGGAAGGCCAGAAGCGGAGTTTCTCTTCTGCCTGACGTGGGTAACCTTGAACATAAAGAAACCACCACAATACAGATGGTCCTGAAATTTGAACCAATGCGAGGCAATATGCAGATTAGGAAGTCGGAGCCACCCGTCCATTGGCTGATTGCTAGTGTGACGTCACAAAGGCCCAGCCCAAACGTGGTCAGAATTGCCCTGGGCAAGTTTCTGGATAAGTTGAAAAGCTTTTATTATTATTAATTATTATTATTATTATCATTATTATATGTGTGAGCCCCTTTAAAAAAATCAGCTGGTGCTGGGTTCCTGAATTTCCTGTTAGGGGAAAAGAAAAGTGCTCTTGTACAGCCAGAGCTGAAAGACGCAGGGCCGAAGAGCATTTTGTTCTCTGTGTGGCGGCTCTATCCCTTTACTTAGGGTTGACTGGTGTTTTGAACAAAAACGACATGAGGGAAAGCGGTGAATTCCAAATGAGCCATGGGGACTTCACGAACCTCTGCAGCTTAGTGGTTTCTGAGAAGCCCCAGCCTGACCCAAACTCTGTGAGCCAGCTAGCTAGTAGAAGTCTTTGGCTGTGATCTTGACTCCAAAGCGAAAGAAATGCAAGCATAGGAGGTTGGGGCCTCCCTGACTTTTCCCTACCTCTCTATGCCAGGTTCAAGGCAAAGAGAGAATCAAGTTCCCTGACTTGTGAGCTTCTGGCAATTGGCCCCTCAGTGTGAAGTTCCCAATTTCAATACCTCTGAAGAGTTGCAATCTATTAGAAACGAGAGAGAGAGAGCTTATGTAGAGGTAACAATATAGATAACTTCAGGGCTTCCCTGGTGGCGCAGTGGTTGAGAGTCCGCCTGCCAATGCAGGGGACATGGGTTCGTGCCCCGGTCCGGGAGGATCCCACATACCGCGGAAAGGCTGGGCCCGTGAGCCACGGCCGCTGGGCCTGCGCGTCCGGAGCCTGTGCTCCGCAACGGGAGAGGCCACAACAGTGAGAGGCCTGCGTACCGCAAAAAAAAAAAAAAAAAAAAAAAAGATAACTTCAGGCTTCACACACCCTAAAAGCTTGTCCTTCTCAAACAATTGCCCTTGAAATGTCTGGCAGTTCCTATGATACTGCCTATTTGGTCTCCTAAAGCCACTAGGAATTTTTCCAACATCTCTCACCACAGGGAACACCCTCCTCCCCAAACTGGCACAGGCAGAGATGTGACACAGTTGAAATGTTTCATGGGAAATTGGGGGCAGGGGGACACTCTACGTTGTTTGTTTGGTTTGGCCAGATACCATTTTATCTCCTGAGAATAGCATCCATTTTTTTCCTTTGGGGAATCATCCCATCATCACTGTCAGTCTTTGTTTGAATGGAGGGGGAGCCCCCCACCAACTCAAGAGATGGGCATGTGTCCCACGCCTGGTGATCGGCATGTCCCATTCTCCTGGCTACATAGTGACTGATCAGGACTGGACATGTCATGCATGTGTGGTCCAGTGATGGTCAATCCTGGGACACTGATGGGAACTCTGAGAATAGGTGCTCTCTTTCTCATTGAGATTGCTAAACTGATAGAAAGCAGCCATGGGGCTGATGGTGACCATCTTTGCCCCTACAAAGAAGCTACAGCAATCCCACTACTGGGCATATACCCTGAGAAAACCATAATTCAAGAAGACTCATGTACCACAATGTTCATTGCAGCTTTACTTACAATAGCCAGGACATGGAAGCAACCTAAGTGTCCATCGACAGATGAATGGATAAAGAAGATGTGGCACATATATACAATGGAATATTACTCAGCCATAAAAAGAAACGAAATTGAGTTATTTGTAGTGAGGTGGATGGACCTAGAGTCTGTCATACAGAGTGAAGTAAGTCAGAAAAAGAAAAACAAATACCGTATGCTAACACATATATGTGGAATCTAAAAAAAAAAAAAAAGTTCTGAGGAACCTAGGTGCAGGACAGGAATAAAGACGCCGATGTAGAGAATCGACTTGAGGACATGGGGAGGGGGAAGGGTAAGCTGAGACGAAGTAAGAGAGTGGCATGGACTTATATACACTACCAAATGTAAAATAGATAGCTAGTGGGAAGCAGCTGCATAGCACAAGGAGATCAGCTCAGTGCTTTGTGACCACCTAGAGGGGAGGGATAGGGAGGGTGGGAGGGAGACGCAAGAGGGAGGAGATATGGGGATATATGTATATGTATAGCTGATTCACTTTGTTATAAAGCAGAAACTAACACAGCATTGTAAAGCAATTATACTCCAGTAAAGATGTTAAAAAAAAAAAAAGCATCCTCAAAAAGTTAAACAGAATTACCATATAACCCAACCGTTCTGAAGACAAGAATAGATGAATAGATAAAATGTGAGATGATAGATAGGTAGACAGACAGGCAGGAACATATAGATATGTCTGTATGTATTATTCAGCTGTAAAAAGTAATGAAGTTCTGATATGTGCTATAACATGAATGGACCTTGAATCATGCTAAGTGAAATACACCAGACACAAAAAGACAAAAAGAAAGAAAGAAAGAAAGAAGCTCTTCAACAATGAAGTCAATATTAAAAAAAAAAGAGAGAGAGAGAGAGACAGATTTCTGATAATGTTGTTGGAGCACCTGGATCCATCTGTGCCCTACACATTTTAGTCAATGGAGCCAATATATTTTCATTTTGGTATAAGTCAGATCAGGTTGAGTATCTGTTAACTTGGTAAAAAGAGTCCTCACTTATATATCCAACCACCAGGCAAGGCTTACTCTTACTCTCAAGGATGGATTTAAGGGTACATTAGACCCTTCCTGTGTGGTTTCTTTTATTTATTTATTTATTTATTTATTTATTTTTTGCGGTATGCGGGCCTCTCACTGTTGTGGCCTCTCCCGTTGCGGAGCACAGGCTCCGGACGTGCAGGCTCAGTGGCCATGGCTCATGGGCCCAGCCGCTCCGCGGCATGTGGGATCTTCCTGGACCGGGGCACGAACCCATGTCCCCTGCATCGGCAGGCAGACTCTCTACCACTGTGCCACCAGGGAAGCCCCTGTGTGGTTTCTTACTGGTTCCTTATGCTTAGTTGGTGGAGGGAGGGAAGTGTTGGTGTGATGGCATATAGGTGACAGAGGAGACTGGTTATTCTGGAGTGGTATAGCAAAAGGATCAAATGAAGGGTACTGGGGTTAGATAGGACTGGGCAACTAACATCACTTCTCTGAGCCTCACTTCTCTCATCTGTAACATGGGAAGAATGAAAGTCTCTCCCTGTTGTATGGATGTTTTATGCTCAGTGTCTGGTGCATAGTAAATGCTCAAGAAAGAGCAGCCATTAGCTAATTCTAGACAACCCACGGTAGAAGAGATGGATTCTCTTCCCTGGCCTCCGGTGCGATGTGGGGACAATGGAGGGGAGGGCTCTGAAAGCCTTCACTGTGGTTCTAACCAACAATTCTGAGCCTCTGTTGACACTGCCAGCCACAAGCACCTGCTAAGCGGGCAGCGTGCACCTGCCACCTGCCACTCCAAGAAAGGATTCCAATCCAGCCAGAGCAGGCGGCCTCCATCCTAGGCTAGATCCTGGCTGTGTGCTGAGTATGTGAGCCCACCCACCTGTTCTGAAACCCCAGCTGGGCTCCGTTCTTTGCCTGTCCCACCTCCCACCCCCAGCTTCCTTCCTTGATCCCACACCTTCCACGCCATAGGCACTATGCTAGTGCCTATGCTAGATCCACAGGGGTGAAAGGAAAGAAATCTGCATTAGTAAAGCACCTACCACCTGCCACACAATTGCCTTTGCTTATATGCTGGCCTCAGGAACCCTGAGAGTTGTGTTAAACACACCCATTTTACAGAGGCACAAACTGAGCACTGCCCACCGTGGGTGATGGAGTCAAGATCTGAATCCCGGTGTGTTTCTTCAAAGCCTGTATTCTTCCCTCTCCTCTCACATGCTGTTTACCACAATAGAGAGTATATAGCGGAATGATGTCACATGAAAAAACGTAGCGCACAGTCGCACTTGTGGGCCTTTATCCCAGAGGAATAAAAACCAATGTTCACACAAAAAACTGTACATGAATGTCTACTGTGGCTTTATTTATAATTATCCAAAACTAGAAACAACCTAAATGTCCCTCAATTAGAGGATGGATAAAAAATCTGTGGTACATCCATACAATGGAATATTATTCAGTAATGGAAACGAATGAGCTATTGATACACACAATGACTCAGATATATCTCAAGTGAGTGAAAAAAGCCAATCTCAAAAGTTTGCATACTGTATGATTTCATTTATGTAACATTTTCAAAATAAAAAAATGGAGAATAGATTAATGGTTGTCAGGGACTGGGGGAGGGGAATAGTAGCTATAAAAGGTAGTATGAGGGAGTTTTGTGGTGATGGAATGGTCTGTATCTTGACTGTGCTGACGTTTACACAGATCTGCATGTGCTAAAACTGCATAGAAATGTCCACGTACACACAAACGAGTACACCTGAAGCCGGCAAAATCTGAATAATTGGTCAATTGTATCAATGCCAGTTCCTGGTTTGGATATTATACTATAGTTATGCAAGATGTTCTCACTGGGGGAAACTGAGTGAAGGGTACATGGGACCTCCCTGTCCTTTTTTTTGAAACTTTCCTGTGAATCTACAATTATTTAAAATATTTTTAAGTTTAAAAAAAAAAAAAGCATAGTTTCTAGCACAGAACGAGTGCTCAGTAAGTAGCTGCTATAAATCCTACTAGGATTCCAGCTCTTATGTAGCTATGTACATGGAGGAGGGAGACAGCTATATTAATAACTGACAGAAAATAGAAAGAAATACAGAAAATAGAAAGCAGAGATGTGAAGTAGAAATATATTCAGAGCCACATATATAATTAAAATTTTTCTAGTAGCCACATCCAAAAGGTAAAATGGAACAGATGCAATTATATTTTTTCAGATGAAATATTTTAATAGGATATTTTATCTAACCTGATATACTCCAAACAGTATCATTTCAACATGTAATCAATATGAAAATTAATGAGATATTTTACGTTCTTTTTTTTTTTTTGGTACTACGTCTTTGAAATCTGTGTGTAAATATAACACATCTCAATTCAGATATTAAAGTTTCCTTGAAAATACTTGATCTGTATTTAGATTACATAATTTATGGTTGAAAAGCTAGATTTGCATACCCAAGTTGTTCCAAACATACTTGAAGTTTTCCAATAACTGAATGCAATATTAGTTTTTCTAACTTAAATTTAAATTAATTAAAATTAAGTCATTTAAATTAAAATTCCAGGGCTTCCCTGGTGGCGCAGTGGTTGAGAGTCCGCCTGCCGATGCAGGGGACACGGGTTCGTGCCCCGGTCTGGGAAGATCCCACGTGCCGCGGAGCGGCTGGGCCCGTGAGCCATGGCCACTGAGCCTGCGCGTCCAGAGCCTGTGCTCCACAACGGGAGAGGCCACGGCAGTGAGAGGCCCGCGTACCGCAAAAAAAAAAAAAAATCCATTCTTCAGTTGCCCTAGCCACATTTTATTGCTCAGTGGCTGCTACTGTTGAGCAATGCAGGTAGAAAGGGGTGTGTGCTAGATAGAGGGTTCTAGTAAGACCTTAGGGAAGTGACGCATTTGAGCCAAGCCTCAAAGGATCAGTATGATTTTAACAGGGAGGGAATATGTCAAGTACACAAACCACCATGGACAAAAAGAGGCAAAGTCTGCTGGTTGCCCACGCAATATCTATATCCCGCTTCCTTAGCAACCTAACTTTGATTTTTGTTAAGTGGCAACAGACCAACTAAAATACATTTCCCAGCTTCCTCTGCAGATACACAAGCCATTTCCAGTCAATAGTATGTGGAAAGTAATTGGGTAGAGCTTTCAGGAAAGCTCCTTAAAGATGGGTTGACTCAGCCACTGCACCCTTTTGCTTTTCTCTCTTCCTCTTTCTGCATGCCTGGAATGAAGACATGATGGCTGGAGTTGCAGCAGTGATTTTGTGACCTTGATAATGGAAACCATGCACCAAGGATAATGGAAAAAAAAATGAACATGGGACATTGATGATTTTGAGGATATAGTATGCCAGCCCTGGACTTCTTTCTAAGTGAGAAGAAATTAAACTCCTACCTTGTTTAAACCACTGGTATTTTAGGTCTCTGTTATCAGCAGCCAGGCACAATTCCTAACCAATACAAGGTGTGAAAGTGACAGGAGAAAAGCAAATAGTTTGGTATGATTGGTGTTTCATAAAAGCATCCTGGGAAAATTATTTATTTATTGAGTACTACTCATAGGGCTTAAAAAGTACAATTAATGTCATCGTTGCTGCAATAAAATTTTGTAGATGAAGAATGTGAAACACAGAGAGATTAAGCAACTTAGTCAAGGTTGCAGAGCTTACAAGTAATGAATCTGGGCTTTAAGTCCAGGCAGTTTGACCAAAGGGCTGCCGTCTTGGATGGAAGTAAAGGAATTATGGCTGAATAATGTGAAGGAACTCAGACTGGGTTCAGAGACATGGACCTTGGCCTAGATGTTCAGGCCTCACTTGCTTTGGTGGCTTCAGGCCCCTGTGGGTCTCTGAACATCAACCTCAGCTCCTCTACTTGGATTTGCCAGGCCATGTCCCTCCACTTGACTGCACCCAGACTCTGGGCCATGCTTCTGGGATTTGCCTCCTACTTCAAACTGTGCTAAGTGGTCTCAGGGAGATGACCTCTTGTCTGGTTATCATATTCTCTACACCCTGGTACTGGGGCCAGCTCTCTAGTCCTCTCCCAAACTGTCTGACCCAGCAGGGAGCTTCCTCATTTTTACCCCAAGTGCACTGGTTTCCCCAGGGGGCCCCACGGCATCATGGGTTGCAGTCGGCCTCATGGGAGCTGATGTTCATAGGTATGCCAGGCCAGGTTTGCAAAGCTGATGTCTCTTCTGATTAGCCAGTGGTCATGCTGTGCCAGTTATTAAAGACTTGTAACATTGTCCCTGCTTGGGTTATGAACTCTGTGTCTTCACAGTTATGGGATCTTGTACAAGTCACTTCACCTCTGAGTTTTAACGTGCTCATTTATAAAGTGGGACTATAATACCTCCTGTGATTACTGAGACTGCAAAATCAGATTATGTCTGTAAAGAACTTAGAAGCACACCTAGCTCCTTGACAGTGCTTGGTAACTGGTAGTTACTAGTATCCTGCTGGCGATGTCTCAGCTCAAGAGTGGGCAGGGCAGCATTATTACTCCCTGGGTCTTGAACCTGACGGAGGGAGCATCCTTGATAGTGAACAACTACAACCCCCCGGCTCTGAACCTCAGTCTGGTACAATGGAAGGAACGCTGGTCTTGGATTTAGATGATCTGGGGTCTGATCCCAGCTCAGCTCTGATGTGGGACAAGCTGTCACTGCCATCTCTGAGCAGCCTTCAGTGAGGGGATTGTAGACCAAGGCCCGTGGGGGGCCAAGCGGGCTATAAAGATGGAAGAAGCGGAGGTGGAGGTGGGGGGAGGCTTGGGATTCAATACAAGGAGGGGGCAAAGGTAGCAGGCATGAGGCATGGGGGTGGAGAGGGTCCTGTCTTAAAGGAGGCCAATCCTAGAAGCCTGGGGTGTCTCCTAGCAACCTTGTGAAGGGCAGGGAGGTAGAAATGAACATCTATTAAGCTCCAACTGTGTACCAAATTCTCTCTATATATTATCTTATGTTATTTTAGTAACAGTTCAAGGAAGGCATTTTTTTTTTTTTTTTTCCCGGTGCGTGGGCCTCTCACTGCTGTGGCCTCTCCCATTGCAGAGCACAGGCTCCGGACATGCAGGTTCAGCGGCCATGGCTCACGGGCCCAGCCACTCCGCGGCATGTGGGATCTTCCCGGACCAGGGCACGAACCCGTGTCCCCTGCATCGGCAGGCGGACTCTCAACCACTGCGCCACCAGGGACGCCCCCAAGGAAGGCATTTTAATCCCCATTTTATAAAGATAGAGATTAATGCCAAGAGAGGGAGGTGACTTGCCCAAGGGTCATACAGCTGGAGGTAGCCGAGCTGAAATTCAAACCCAGGCCTGACTGTCCAGAGAGGTGTCTTTTTCGGTTCCTTGAAAAATGTCAACTAAAAAATGCCATCTTGGGGTTTTCTCCTGCAGGCGCCGCTCCTCAGCTGAACCCGCCCCAGCCCCCACCTGCTTTCCACTTTGGCTGCTTCTTGTACTGCAGGCTTCAGTTTAAACAGCGCCTTCTGGGGAGGCCTTTCCTGACCACCCCCATCCCCCAAGCCCTGAACAGGCCACACCTGTCCACGTTATCCTCTCTCACTGAGGTGCTCGCTGCGTCACAAGCACAATCACTTATTAACTTTTTGTTTGCTTCCTTTATCTAGACAAAGGCTTTACTTCCAAGGAGCTCACATTTACATGGAGAAGAAAGACACGGAACCCAGAAACCAATAGTTATCCAGGATGGTGATAAGTGTTGAGGAGAAAATAAAACTAGGCAACGGACTGGAAAGTGACAGAGAGAGAAAGGGAAATTTAGATGTGTGTGGTTAGGGAAGGCTTCTCAGGGAGGTGATGTTTTTGATGAGATCTGAGAAGTGAGAAGGAGAAAGTCATATGAAAATCCAGGGAAGCGTGCTCCAAGCAGAAGGTAAAGCGCGCGCCAAGGCCCTGGGGTGGGAATGAGTTTGGTGTGTTCAAGAAGTAAAAGAAAGCCAAATGGCTAGAGCTTGGCAGTCCAGAGGAGGGTGACAGGAGATGAGACAAGGCTGGGGCCAGATCATAAAAGGCCTTAGAGGCTGAGATAAGGAGTTGGTTCATTGTGGTTTGTCTCCCAGCTAGACTGTGAGCTCCACGAGAGCAGGGCCCTTGTCCGTCTTGTTCACCACTGTAACCCTAGCCTCTAGCCCAGTGCTCGGCACATGGCAGGTACTCAGTAAATATTGGCTGAATCCATGGACGAATGTGTTCCCACACTGCCTCCTACACTCTCGACACGTTTCCTGTATGTATTTTAGCATCTCTTTCCCCCCCACAGGCTTCCTGTCTTCCCTTTGGTGTCCCATGCATCCCAAACCCTAGCTTTGAGAATGTCCCCCAACCATGTGAGATTATTTACCCACAAAGGCTCAGGGACCCCCCTTTCAAAGAGACCTGCATTTGCCGAGTGCATCGCAGAAAGCTCCCCACAAGCTTAATGACATCAAATGGTGGGATTTCAGGCCCGTATGTTCCTGTGCTCACATGCACATGTGTATACCTCGAGGTCCTCAGTTCCCCCCTCAGATCAGTGCAAGAAGGTGACCCCAACCCACCAGCTACTAGGAAACTCGGTCCCATCAATAATTCCTATGCCTTGCTCTACACCGGTGACCGGGGGAGTGGGAAGTTAATTAGCTTTGCTAGAAAGGGCCTGTGAAATGTTTGGAACTCTGCAGCTGGAGAACCCTGCACACTCAAGGCGCAATTCTGCATTCCAGCCCCAGCCTGGGCTCACTCAGCCGGATCCTACACCTGTTCACAGTGCCGGGTGGTATTTACAGACAGTAGACACTCGTGGGTCAGAGGGAGGACAGGAATGGGGACACCCCTGTGCTGCGTCTGAGTTGTCGCAGAGTTAACTTAATGATGAAACAATCACCATTCATTCTTCCTTCTCCTGCGAGTGCAAATGGCTTTATAAACACCAGGCCTAGGGCGAGCGAGGAAGGCGGGGTAAACGGTTTACCTTGGGTCAGGAGTGAGCCTTCAGTCCATTAAGGGGAGTCTGAGAGCAGACGTTAATGGTCCCTCCAGGCCTGGAAGTTAATTCGGCCTTGAAACTAGTTCTCAAAATCCACTTGCTGACCACTTCGGCCCACACTGATCTCCACACCCTGCCCATGCCTCCCTGGAACATCTCCATTCACTGTTCCTTGGTCTCATTTACTCCAAGGCACCGGCCCAGGAAGTCACTGACCTTGGACTGGGTTTCTCAAAGTGGGGAGCACATTCCTTCTGTATGCAACACAGATGACATAACACAAGTGAGGCACTCACCTCTGGTCCAAAATTTAAGGGGTTGACAAAAAACTCAGTCATTAAGATAAAATAAATACAGGCAATATATTAAAAAAATAAGATTAATGAAAAACATCCCTGATGAACAAAATAACAAAATTTATAATAAAGACAGGGATCTTATCCTTACTCATTCTACTTGGACCCTCACTCAAATGACCTTGACCCTCATTGACATGACCTTGACACTCACTCACATGGCCTTGACCCTCACTTGCATGATCTTGACCCTCACTCATCTCTCTATATTTCCAACCCTAATGCAAGATGATTTTAAGTGGTCTACATGTGAACATTTAAAATTTTAATACTTATGTATTTTTTTAAATTATGCCAAGCGATCCCAGCTTTCTATTCGTGGTAGAGATATACCATTTTTCTTTTAAAAATACATTAATTTCAATAAATAATTTAAAGAAATTTATTTAGTGAATAATAGAGCCAGTGGTATGTGCATGGCGCCAAGATCCTGGTGGGGGGATACTTGGGCAAAGGCTCCACCTGTGACCCTTCCGAAGGCAGGGCCAAGCTAACCTTCTCTTCTATTCCTTGTTGTATGAAGGTGACTTCTGATTTAAAGCAGGAGCTTAAGAAGAAGAGAACGGGGCTTATCAGAAGTGTGGCCTTGACAGTCACCAAACCTCTCTGAGTCCCACACTCTTTACCTCTAGAATGCGGCTCACAATATTTGCCATGGGCTGTGAGGTTTACAGGAGATGATTATAATGTGCTCCGTGGGGCTCAACAGGGCCACATCTTGATTTTTGTGGGCTCCTTTCCCCGTTAAAAATACTAAAAATTATTTTTTATCCCTGCATAGTTATAAAGATGAATGCAATCCGCTTCAATTATATTCACCTCTATTCCAACGCACTCAAGGTATGCATCTTGCTTATTTCAAGAAGCAAAGTATTTGGTTGGGGGGGCGCTCCTGAAAGTACCATGGCCGCAGCACTGTGCTTGCTGTGCCCGTTGGAGAGGTCAGAGCTGGGCACTACAGGCAAGCACTTAATCTTTTAATCTTCACAACGTCACAAGGCAGACATTATTAGCTCCATCTTATAGATGATGAAAAGAAGGCCCAGAGAGGCTGAGCAACTTCCTCAAGGTCACACAGCCACTGAGTAGCAGGGCAGATTTGAATACAGATCCCCTGATTCTGGAGTCTGCCCTGCTGTCATGCCCCGGGAAGTGAGATAATCCGGAGGGCTGCCAACCCTGAGTGATCGTGTCCCTCAGGTATGGAAACTATGATTATATTCAGAGCCAGCTCCTGCGAGGCCCATACTGTGGAAGCAACCTGCAGGAGGACCCCAGTGTCCTGGCCTCTTGGTTGCCTGCTAATTTGGGTGGGAGCTGGGTGACATGCTCAAGTTGGCTGTTTGAGAGTCTCTGGGCATTTAAGCTGCCACCCCCAAGCAGCAAGATGTCCTCAGGGCCTCTGAGACACCGAGTACCAAACTCCAGCAGACCGGGCTGCTATTTGCTTCCTGCTTCTGTGTTCTTCAAAAGGACAAAGAAAAAGAGAGAAAAAAAAGAACTTTGGATGCAGACCAAAGCCACTCAGGTTTTCCGCTGTGTGTCCTCTTGTAGCCTCCTCAATGAGGAGGTCCTGACAAGTGTCACCTGAACAAGGGGTCAGAGCCATTCCCTTCCATGCACGCGACACTGCAATTTTAAACAATTGTGGCTTGAGACAAAGATCCGCCCGGGGAAGGAAAATCTAACCGAGTTTGCAGTTTCCAGCTTTGGCGCTTCTTGAATTATACATGGGCAAAACCCCCTTGAAGGCTGCTTTTTAAGCCGTGAGGGGAAGGCATATAATTTTGGTCTCTGGCATTCTGCTAAAACACTTGCTGAAAATGGGGCCCCTCCCCAGCCAAGTGGCGTTTGCCTCGAAACCAAATGGGGGACGTTTGACGCCTCAAATAGCTTCAAGCTGCCAGCAGAAAGGATGCTGAGAGGATTGGTTCTTTTTCTCTTTGCCATAGTCTTGTCTCTGTAGGGCTTCTGTCCCTCGGAGGCCCTTCCCTTGCGGTAGCAGCTGTGACACAGACCACAGACATTCTCTTCCTTCCTGGCTGGGAAGAGGGAAAAGTGCTATATCCTTCCAGAAGGGGAGGCAGGGGACTGGGTCGGGGCTCAGTAGGGTCCAGCCAGGCCCATCTCAGCCTCCTCTGAGAGATGGCAGCTCCGGGTCCAGACTGCCCCAACCCCATGCTGGGTCCAGAAAGGTCGGCGCCATTCCTGGCCCCTGTAATCGGGCAAACTGTCTCGAGTGGTCTGGAGCTGCAAAATGCTACCCAGAAGCAGGGGCTCCCGGCACTCTTCTCCCACTGGGATTTGCCCCAGGACAGTGGTCAAGGGCATTTGAAGGATCTGAGTCAGCTGGGGTCATTTGGGTCATTGGTGGCTTAAGAGTGTGGGCCCTGGTGACAGTCACGGGGGTTGGGATGGCGCTTTGTAACTTATTAGCTGTGTGAACTTGAGAAGGTTACCGCACCTCTGGGACCCTCAGTTTCCCTGTCTGTAGAATGGGCTGATTATCTACTTCAAAGTGTTGCTATAAAAATGAAACGCATGCTGAGTGCCTTTAGCACAGTAACTGGGCCGAAGCGCTCCAGAAATGGTGGCTATCATGATTATTTGCATGTTGAAGATAAGGAAATGACAAGTGGTATTAGTTCCCGTTGGTAACTCAGAGGGTGTGTGTGTGTTTGTATGTGCGTGCGCATGTGTGTTCCAGTGCACGTACGCATGTGTGCCTGTGCCCGTGAGTGTGAATATGTGTGTCTGTGCACTCGCGCACAGGCTCCAGCCAAAGGTCAGGGGAAGAGCGTTCTTGTTCCTAGACATGGAAACCTGAGAAGGGCAAATACTTCGTTATTTAGATTCAAAAGCTACTCATTAGGCGAGACTCGGGCACTTAGAAAGAAAAGCTGACCTACGAGTGTAAAATGTTATTATAAGTAATGACAATGATTATAGGATGAGGGCTGAGCCGGAGAGGTTAATGTCCATTAGCTACCACGGATTAGGAGATGGTGCTTCTGCAGACGCTTCTGGGCGAAACCTAACGGTCTGTTTATTTACCTCACGGGGAGCTCTTAGCACATCAAAAAGGTATTTAAAACACAACCCCCCAACAATTAGCTTTAGGAAGAAGAGTAAATATGGACGCAATTTATCACTCCAAGAGAGCCCTGCTATCAGAGACAGATGCCGTCAGTTAAATAAAACAGACACTAAGACCCACCGGAAAGATCAACCCAGAAGCAATTCGCTCATTTGCCGATCAGCAGTGGACAGTAGGATTTTGGTGGCACACCAAAAACTCATGTCTTTCTGCTAGTTTTTATAACCTGAGTTACAGGTTCCTTTTTGCATCCAGCGGGGGAAAGATGACTCAGGAATGGGCTGAGGTGATTTCACTGGCTTTGTCCATCTTTGATTTAAAAAGGTAATAGAAGGAAGTTGAACACTGAAAGAGCCAATGGCATTGGGACTTGACTGTAGGGGGACCAGTCATCCCAGTTTGCCTGGGACTGAGGGGTTTCAGTGCTAGAGCTGGGACAGTCCCGGGCAAACAGGGATGGTTGGTCACCCTGCTTATGTCCCCTCCCCGAGGCCCCAAGTATGAGTATCAGTCAATCCTGGTCGGGGTAATAGTGGGCAGAAGCTGGATTGTGGCTTCCCCGTTAGAAATTCTACCTCCCCCCATATGGCAAAACAGACTGTGAACCCATTAGCAGCAGGAATGTGGGGTCACGTGGGACTAGTGCAGGAGAGCTGCACACACCGAGGTAAACGTCCAGGGAGACCTCTGATAGGCAAAGGTGCGGGGGTCCGAAAGCTGATCTTGTACAGACTGCTTTTAACTTCCCAGAGAACTCTTGATGGAAAATTGCAGGGCCCGGTGACACTCTGCAGAGTCCAGAATCTCTGCACCCCGCCTCCCCAATATGTACCTGATCGTGTTATATAAACCGGGGCAAGAACGCACACTATGTACTCGAAATGCACACCATTCTACCATTTCAGCTGTTTCCACTGCTTCTGAGATTTCTTATATAAATATCTCTGTGTGTGCGTTTGTGTGTACATTTCTTGACATATTTACGAAGTCCCAGTTTGCCAACCTTTGGGGCATAATGCAAGGACTATTTTTCATCCTAACCTGCTGTAATGACATGTTTTATTATACTATTTCAGCTGTTTCCATTGCTTTCGCTGTTTCATGTATTTTAACTAATGCTTTAATTTTAGGATGTTGTGCCCTTTGGTGATTTCACAAAAATTCACTTTGGAAAATCGACAGGGATTCACAGTGGCAGCCATTGGAGGCTCTACCCACACACAGCACAGCACAGAGGAAAGAGGGTCCGAATACAGGGCAGGAAGCAGACACACTTGAAGGCAGACTGGGGAGGCCAATGGCTTATGGGCCTGGTGTCCATAGCACCAAGATGTAGGGGGAAGCTGTGTTCACCTAAAGCTTCTGCTCCGTTTAGCCCTGAAAGTCTGGCACCCGGGAACCCCCTCAGTTCTGGACAAAGCAGGATGGTTGGTCACCCTACCAAGATGGCAAGTTTGATGCTTGAATAGGCTGGTTCTTAGCAGGTGGAGGAGCTCTTGGTGTGACATAGAAAGAGCCCAGAGTTTGGAATGCCCTCTTCTTTTTTTTTTTTTGCGGTACGCGGGCCTCTCACTGTTGTGGTCTCTCCTGTTGCGGAGCACAGGCTCTGGACGCGCAGGCTCAGTGGCCATGGCTCACAGGCCCAGCCGCTCCGCGGCATGTGGGATCCTCCCGGATCGAGGCACGAACCCGTGTCCCCTGCATCGGCAGGCGGACTCTCAACCACTGCGCCACCAGGGAAGCCCTGGAATGCCCTCTTCTTAGTTTCAAACCCCAGCTCTGCCAATGCTATAACAGTCACTTGAATCTGAGGAAGTCACTTAAGCCCGCACTAAACCTCAGTTTCCTCATCTGGAAAATGGAGCTGAGAAAGTGTATTGTGCAGAAGTGCTGTAATTGATGGAGGAAGCAATGTGTGTTCTACACCTACTGCATAGTCTCCTGGTCCCCTGAACTAATAACGAGGGAGTCCCACCGGGTGCTTTTGAAGTGCTTAAAATCCATGTCCTGTGGCAGAGTGAAGGGCTAGGGCCACCACCCAGACCTCCCAGTCCTGGGCACCAACGTGTCCCCATGCTCATTTAGACCCTTTGGCAGTGGGGGCTGAGGAGCACAGGAGGTATAATAATAATAATGGTAATATATTATAATTATAAAGCAGTATATCTGCATTATAAAATATTGTATAATTATAAAATATTATAGTAATCGTGGTAATACTAATAATGGCTTCTGTTTATTAAGTGCTGACTATGTGCCAGGAAACACTGTCCTTCCTCATCCCATGTAATCCCCCAGCAGGACACCTGCTGGGCAAGTGAGATCATAGCCCCTATTTTGCAGATGAGGAAATGGCGATCTGGAGAGGTGAAGACGTTTACCGAAGACCACGCAGCAAGCAAGTGTTCAGTGGGACATTTGAAACCACATCAGTGTTACTCCAGTGTCCATGCTTTTCAGCACAATGCCCTGTAGCTTCCTTTGGATGGAAGGAGTGGGGCGTCACTTGGGGCTGTAAGGCATTACAGAAGAAATGGAGAGGGAAGGTCAGTGGGCAGAGCTGAGAAGCCCTTTTGTTGTCGGGCCTTGAACACTGGCTCCAGCCTGGAACAATCCCAAGGTAGGGCATGGGGAGGGGTCTGATATTTGACACCTGCCTTTCTCCCTCCCCTTTCTCTCCCACACCCACTGCCCATCCTGGACCCTCCTGCCTCTGTGTCTATGTATGCACGTATTTTCCCTACTCAAGGGAACATAGCGACTTTCCCTTAACACCCTACATCCTCTCTCTCTGAAAACTCCTATTCACCCTGCAAAGCCCAGCTCCTTAATGTCCACGCCCTTGTCCCTTCAGACTCCCATTAGTGGCTTCTTTACTGACTTAATCATAGCATCTGCCCGTGCCTGCCATGAAATGATGGAAAGTTGGCGGAAAGTCTGTTGGTCAGAGAAGTCTCAGCTGTCTTGCTCACCCCATCTGGATGACAATCAGCCATCGTGTTTCAGACCCTGACAATGTGCTAACACACTGTGTTTAATTAATGGATCCCCAGAAGCATCATCATTTCTATTTTCTAGATTACGGGAAAGCAAACTACAGCCTGTGGGCCAGCTGCCTGTTTTTGTAAATAAAGTTGTATTGGACACAGCTATGCTTGTTCATTTGTGTATGTCCACAGCTGCTTTCATGCTACAGAGACAGAGTTGAATAGTTGCCACAGAAACTGCATGGCCTGCAAAGATATTTACTATCCAATCCTTTGTAGAAAAAGTATGGTGGCCTCTGTAAATAAAGTAAAGACCTGAAGTTCAGAGAGGCTTAGCAACTTGCCCCGGTTAACTCAGCCAGCCAAGGACAGCCTTGGGGTTCAAACCTGGAACCCCAGGCTTCAAAGTGGTGCCCTTTCTATGCCCCAAATGCCATTCTGGCTTTCTTCCAAGTCCCCTTCCACAGATATACCCCAGTGCTCCACATCAAGCCACACAGAGGAGGCGCCCTCCCACCTGGTTTGGGGGCCAAGTGCAGTAGCTGACAACAGGGCCACCTGGGCTCAGGTGTGAGCATTTAAGGCACACTGGGGCCCAGAAAAAAAGGGAGTGGGCTGGAGAAGATTTTTGTTTTTTTACAGAATGAAAATGCATTTGATAAAGAATCTCACCTAGCCTGCCGATCTCATCTTCCAAGCACTTTACAGATAAACCCGTGGTGTAAAGCGAATCAATCCTTGCTTAGCTGCTCTGCTGTTTCCAGTTTCAGAGGGGCCAGACCCAGCATGGCTTGCCAGGGGCAGGGCCTTCCTTGGGTCTGGAGACCGCCCCTCAATGCAGGAGACAAAACTCCTTCCCACATCCCACAGCCAGGCTCCTCTGGTGTCCCCCGCCCCTGCCCCCAACCAGCACCCACCTTCCCCATTTCAACCCTTCAGCCTCCCCCGCCCCAACGTCTCCAGGGGTCTGCTTCCCCACCCAGCCCTGGGAGCTCTATTTCAATCTGAGATACAATTACAGATCATGTTCCTTTTCTTCCCCCCTTTTTCTTTTTAATAAAGCCGTTTTGTGTCTCCACCGCTCCCCCTTTCCTGCATTCCTCCCATCTTAGTCTTCCCTCTCCCCCTCCTGTAGGAAATGTCTTGGATTCTCTCACTGGGGTGTAATGGTTAAATTGCTACCAGCTGATTAAACAGCAGAAGTTGAAGCTGTAATCCTCGGCGTTCAGGAACCCGTGGAGGCAGAGACGAGGGCCCTGACCCCTGACGAGGGCTTAGCCCCCGTTGACCCCCCTGCGGTGTGCCCGCCCTAGCTTCGCTCTCTGCATTTGTCCCAGGCTGCCCGACAGAATCCTCGGGGAATGGGCCAGGGGAGGAAAAGGAGAGGAGAGGCGGAGAGAGGGGAGGGAGGGGGGAGGTGGGTACCTCCCCAGCCCTGGCCCAACCTCCCAGGAATGTCTGTTCCCACCCTTGTCCCTTCCCTGCCCCCCACCCAAGCCACACACACACACACACACACACACACACTCACACATGGAGACATTCTCACATACACACTCAGGCTCACACACACACAGACCCCCAGTCACACACATTCACACACTCACACACCCAGGCGCTTTCTCGCTCTCTGCAGAAAGCGGACCAGATGAAGGAGCAGGCCCGCCCCCTCCTCAGGGAGCCCCTCCTCCCTCACTTGCCCCACCTGGGGAAGGATCAGGAAGGTAGAGAAGTGTGAACTGGGAAGGGGTGGGGAGAGGGAGGAGGAGGGCTTCGGGGATGCACGGACTCAGGCTGGACCCTGGCTCTGACAGCTGCGGAGCCCAGAGTCAGGAGAGCCCTTCTTCGAGCCTCTCTGAGCCCTGTTCGCAGGCGGAGGGTGACAGCCACCTCGCAAGGCGGCTATGAGGATGAAGCAGGTGGACGCAAATCATCGTGCCCAGCCCGGCGCAAAGCGTGTCTCATCTCGAACGGCCTGGGCTCAGGGCTGGGGTGGAGTGTAATCGTCGTAACTTTCAAACCACACCCCGCACCCCGGAAATAAAAGCTGTGTGCCCCTGGGCTCCTTACTGGACTCCTCTGACCCTCAGCTCTCCCCCTGCAAACTGCCATCGTCATGCTTCCCCGATGGGCCTGTGACAACTGGATGTGACACTCCACAAGCCGGGACCTCGCGAGGGTGTTCCTGTTCTGACTCACATGGTTGTCAACTCAGCCTCTGGGCGAAGAATAGCAGGGGGCAGAGAGCCTCCTTGGGAAAGTTCACTTCCATGGGAAGTACAGTTAAATGAGGGGAGGATCTGGCCTGGATTCACCCTCCTCCACACTTACTCAGAAACCAGAGAGGAAAGCTGGGATGAAGAGGGAACTGGCTGCCCGCACAGGGAACGTCTGCCACCCGTCCAAGTACAGGGCTCTTGGAAGCATCCTTTCTCTTTCCATGGGGGAAGAAAAGCCTCTGTCTTAGGGTTCTCCAGAGAAACAAACAGAACTATCCATATGGAGACATGCGTTTCTCTATAATTGTATCTATATAGATAGTTCTGTATGTAGAGATATAGATATAGATATGAGATAGATATCCTATATGTAGGATAGATATGATATAGATAAATCCATATATATATTTAGATGTACAGTCGGCCCTCCTTAACTGTGTGCACTTCTCATCTGCGGATACAGGGGGCTGGCTGTACTCTCTGTGCTATGCCATTTTATGTAAGGGACTTGAGCACCTTTTTGTTGTTGTTTCATTTGTTTGTTTGTTTGTTTTTGGCCACACCGCAGCTTCTGGGATCTCAGTTCCCCAAACAGGGATTGAACCAGGGCCACGGCAGTGAAAGCACAGAGTCCTAACCACTAGGTCCCCAGGAACTCACATCTTTGAATTTTGGTATCTGCTGGGGCTCTGCAACAAATCCCTCACAAATACCAAGGGACAACTGTAAATATATATATGATACAGATGTCACATATACCTATACATCCATCTATATCTATATCTACCTATCTGTCTATCTACCTATCTATTGAGAGGCAGAGGGAGAGAAAGAGATTTATTATAAGAAATTGGCTTGCACAATTATAGGGGCCGAGCAGTCCCACAGTCTGCTGTCTGTAAGCTGGAGACCGGGGAGAGCCAGTGGTGTAAGTTCCAGTCTGAGGGCAGGAAAAGACTGCCTCCCAGCTCAAAAATCATCAGGCAGAGACTGAATTCTCTTTTTCTCCACCTTTTTGTTCTATTCAGACCCTCAAGGGATTGAATGTGGGAGGGCCATCTGCTTTACTCAGTCTACCCAACCAGATGCTAATCTCATCCTTAAACACCCTCATAGACGTACCCAGAAAATGTTTAACCAAATAACTGGGCACCCTGTGGCTTCATCAAATTGACACTGGAAATTGAACATCACAGCCTCCAACTGGAGTAGGAGAGAGCAGAGGGGAAGGCTGCTTGAGGGCTGAGGGTCAGGCCCATTTCTGTACAGTGGGGTTGACTAGTGTCCCCCCCAAATCCATTTCTACCCAGAACCTCAGAATGTGACCTTCATTGGAAATAGGGTCTTTGCAGACACAGTTAAACTAGAATTGAGATGAGACCATAGTGGATTAGGTTGGGCCCTATATTCAATGAGAATATCCTTATAAGAGACAGAAGAGGACAGACACAAGGAAGAAGGCCCTGTGAAGACAGAGGCGGAGACTGGAGTGATGCTCCACAAGCCAAAGAACGCCTGGGGCCACAAGAAGGTGGAAGAAGCAAGGAAGGATCCTCCCCTAGAGCCTTGAGAGGGAGTGCAGCCCTGCTCAGACCTTGATTTTCAGCTTCTGGCCTCCGGAACTGTGAGGCAGTAAAAATTGCTGTTTTCACCCACCCAGTTGGTGGTAATTTGTTACAGCAGCCACAGGAAACTAATACACCCTGCCAAGCATGCATCATTGGTCCTATTTTACGGATGGGGAAATCGAGCCACAGAGAGGGGAAAGTCCTTTGTCCAAAATCACACAGCTGGTTGGAAGTGAAGGCAGGATTCAAACCCAGGTCTAACTCTGGTGCCTGAGCCTGTACTGCTGAGTTCACCCAAGAGGGACATTTCTGCAGGGGACAGATGTTGTGAAAGATGGAAGGGAAGGCAAGTGCTGGCTTCCTTTGCCCCCAGCTAACAGGCTGTCAAGGTAGCTGTGCTGAGGGGTCTGAGAGATGGGATCTCAGGGATCCTTTCCTAGGCTGAGAGTCCCTGGGTGGGGGCGGGGGCGGGAGCAGGGGTGGGGTCTGAAAATTCCACCAGTGTAATTGTGAGAGAAAGAAATTCTGGTCACACCTGGTCTTCCTGTCCAGGAGCTGCCCTGACCTTGCTACTAAACCTGGGTATTTACCTAGAGGCAGGGCTGCGGCAGGTGCCCAGGACCTTGAATTCAAGGAGGCACTTGCTCTCGGGGTCGTGCCAGGGCCCAGTCCCGGCTGGCATGAACCTGAGAGTGAGTGCCTCCTTATATTTTGCTTGCCTCACCCCAGTCCTGGCCTGCCCTGGGTGTAACTTATCAGAGGAACAGAGGGCATTCTGGGCTACTGGCAGCAAGTGGGCTGTGGAGCCACACAGATCTGGGTGTAAATCCTGGCTTTAGCCGCTTCCTAGCTGGATGACCGTGGATGGGTCTGTTCTCTTATTTGAACTCAGTTTTCTCATCTATAAAATGGGGATAATAGATTAAAACCTACTTCATCGGTTGTGGTGGGGATTAAATGAGTTGACACAAGAAATGCCTGGTACTTGGTTAAAGCTATTGTTACCATATTTGCAGCTCGGAAAGAGGAAGTTGGGGGGTAGCAACGTGAGTAATGGCTGCATCTGTTGGCAGATCAGAGGTGGCCAGCCAAGTGGACGAGCCGGTTGGGTGTAGCTTCAGAGTGAACGATAATTGGTAATTTCTTGTTTAAGAAAAACCCAGGCTCAGACTGGAAAGGCGAGGCAGCTGGTGCACACAGCTCTTTAGGAATCTTCACAGCCCTTTGCAGGGAGTCACACTTGCCAGCCAATTCCTCCTGTCTGGACGGGAGCCACGAAGTTCCTGTGGGCACCGCCCGGACCATCTCCAGGTAGGGGAGCTCTGGAGAGAGAGTCCCAGGTACCCCAGTTTTAGCTCTGAGGATGTGAGCTGGTCCCCTCCCAGTGTCCTGGCATTTCTGAGCCAGAGGGGACATTGGGCTGGGTCCCTGGCGACAAGGACAGGTTGGGTTGAGCAACCCAATCTGTTCCTTATCCGAGCGACAGATCTTTTCTCAAGTTCAGCTCTGGCTGATGCCCTGCCAGTGGTGGAGGCTCCTGTCCTCACCACCATGAGTTCACAATTTTCCAGGCTGACGGCGGTTGGCTGCCAGGCCCCACAACTGCCGCCCACCCGGTGAGCAAGGCAGACAGGGCCTCACATCGTTTACCTGCTCTTACTTTTTAAGCTCATTGATTTGCCCTCCTGACCCTTGTTCCCAGACAGAGAACATCCAAAGCAAGGGGCAGGCTCCAAGTTCCTATCTGGGTATTTTTTTCTTTCAAGGGTGTGGCTGCCCATTAGCCCAAGGCAACCCCCTCCCAATCTTCCAGCTCAAACTACAGCCCTTGCCTGCTTGCTCACGCCTGGCTTGAACCCAGCTCCTTGATCTGTCCCTCTGTCAGGCTCCCGATGTGAAGTTCACACTTTTCCATTAGCACAATTATCGCATTCTTAATGAGCGCATCTATCGTTTATTGAGCTGTTACTATGTGCCAGGCACTGTGCTAAAAGCTTTCCTACGTTACCTCATTTAGACCTGGCAGTAACCCCAAGAGAAGAGGATTATTTTACAGATGAGCGTAAAATAATTATTTTATGCGACAGGATTATTTTAGAGAGAATGAGCTACTTGCCCAAGCTCACCCACCCAGGGAGGCAGGGTTTGAAAACAATTCTGTTCGACTTCCAATTCTGGGTCCTAAATTTCCCAATAAGCCATCCTGTACTTCAGTTACCTGCAGACTTCTCCCCCTCTCTCAGCCTTGGGTCCCCATGTCCCCTAGGGTATAGACTCTGAGAGAGCAGAGAAGCACAGCTATCATTTTTTAAAAGAAATTATATAAAATTAAATTAAATAAATTAATAAATTAACAATTAAATAAATTCTATTAAAAACAAAGGAAATAAGTATTCAAAACTCCTCACTTAATCAATTGACTGCATTATTCTATTATCTATGCTCTTGAGATTTTTTTATGTCTATTATGTCTGTATGGTGAAAATACTATATGGTATTTGCTATCGTACATCTGCACATCTTTTCCCAACTCTGTATTCAGTGACTTCATTTTGGGAGCTTGAAACTGGCCATGGCGGAATTATTTACACCATTGTAATTGGCAAATGCTGCAAATCAGGGGTTTCCTCTGGGAAGTCAGTTATCGAAATTTTACCTGCATACCACCGATCACAACCTTTGTGGTAGGTATTAATCATCCCCTTTGAACAGATGAAGCAGTTGAGGCTCAGAGATGCTAAGTGATTTGCCCAAGGTCAACTTCTAGAAAGTGATGGGGCTGGGATAAGATCCCAGTTCATGCCATTTCCACTGCACTGATACACCTTCATGTCTACTGAAGATAGGAAAAAAATCCAGAAGCTCACTCCTTTCCAACCTACCCCAACCTCCAGGTGCTGCCTTGTGTTTGGTGAGTAAAATCTGAAGGTGGTTGGAGACACCAGCCATGCAGAAGGTCTCTGATTCAGAGAAAAGAGTGGTAGGTAAATCCTTGGCCTGGAAAGGAGGGAGAGAAAGAGACAAAAAATGACAAGGTCAAGTTTTCAATAGACTGAAATCGCATTCCACTCACCTGAGCCTTCAAGAACTAGTGCTAAGTTGGCCAATTAAAGGTAATTTCATCTCTAGCGTCTCTTTGAGGGTTACTTGAAGAAGCCTTAAAAATTAATCTTTCCTTTATCCCAAGAACAAAACAAAATTCCCACCCACTATTTTCAAATGATGAGGTGTGGTGTTAAATTAATGTTATTTATTTATTTTTTGCGGTACGCGGGCCCCTCACTGTTGTGGCCTCTCCCGTTGCGGAGCACAGGCTCCAGACGCGCAGGCTCAGCAGCCATGGCTCACGGGCCTAGCCGCTCCGTGGCACGTGGGATCTTCCCGGACCGGGGCACGAACCCACGTCCCCTGCATCGGCAGGCGGACTCTCAACCACTGCGCCACCAGGGAAGCCCTAAATTAATGTTATTAATCGCAGACTGCAACTGCAGTTCTTCTGAACTCTGTGGACCCCGCACGGTTTGTTGCTTCTTTCAGTTACACATGTATTTTTATGTAGATTCAAGGTCCCTCTTGTGAAAGAATCATGAGCTCAGCAAATATCAGAAAAGCCTGAAACTCATCGGTTGGTAAATATCATTTGTTCTGTGTCTAGGAGGGCAGAGACCTTGGCTTGGGTGCCCTTGGAGAGACCAGATGCTTGCTCCTGGGAATTTTATAATCTTGTTGGGGCTTCGAAGGCAACCCTATACTAAATGGTTGAAGAAAAGTGAGAGAGGAAATGCAGATATTTAACAAATCTGGAGGGCAAATCAACAACTATTATTCAAGAGAGGCAACCTCAAACAACACTTGGAAATCATTTGTATAGACTATTTTTTTTCTGTTTTTAAGATTTTTTCTTTTGATGCGGACCTTTTTTTTTGGGGGGGGGCGGTACGCAGGCCTCTCACTGTTGTGGCCTCTCCTGTTGCGGAGCACAGGCTCTGGACGCGCAGGCCCAGCGGCCATGGCTCACGGGCCCAGCCGCTCCACGGCATGTGGGATCTTCCCAGACTGGGGCACGAACCCGTGTCCCTTGCAGCGGCAGGCGGACACTCAACCACTGCGCCACCAGGGAAACCCGATGCGGACCCTTTTTAAAGTCTTTATTGAATTTGTTACAATATTGCTTCCGTTTTATGTTCTGGTTTTTTGGCCACAAGGCATGTGGGATCTTAGCTCCCCAACCAGGGATCGAACCCACACCCCTTGCATTGGAAGGTGAAGTCTTAACCACTGGACCACCAGGGAAGTCCCTAGACTTTCAAGCTAGCAAAGTTAAGGGGGAAAAAAAAAACCCAGTAGTGGTCAATGCTGATGAGGATTGGTGAGCCAGACATTTTTCATTCAGGGTAAACGGTACAACCTTTCAGAAACAAGCCAGGTAGATAACGCTTATCCTGATCTTGGTGTCCATCACAAATGTCCTCAGTTGCTTTGCAGAGGTCTTTGCTGTTTTGTCCATGTTGGACCCCTTCTCCCTTCTTCTGGTAAAAGCATCCCAATATTCCTTGGGGGGATTTTTCCCTCCACTCTCCATCCCCATAGTTCAGGAGGAACTGATTTCACCTCTGGCTTGTACAGATGTGTGGTAGACAGACTTCCAAGATTCCCCCCTTGCCCCCCACCCCATGATCCCTGTCTCTTGGTGTTCACACCTTTGTATGATCCCCTCCTCCTGAGTGTGGGCTGAACCTAATGATTGGCTTCTAATCGATAGAATACAGCGAAAGTAATGGATGTCATGTCTGTGATTAAGTTACAAACGGTTGTGATTTCTGTGATGCTAGCAGTCGATCTCTAGTTCCCTCTCAGATTGCATGCTTTGATGAATAAGCCACCGTGTGGTGAGGAACTAAGGGCAACCTCCAGCCAAGGCAACAGTCAGTGAAAGTCTGAGGCCCTCAGTCCAACATCCTATAAAAGACTGAGCCCTGACAACAGCCACTGAGTAAGTTTGGAAGTGGATCCTTTCCCAGTTGAGCCTTCAGATGAGACTGTGGACCCAGGGCTGACACCTTCATAGCAGCCTTGTGAGATAATGTGAAGCAGAGGACCCAGCTGAGCTGTGCCCAGGTTCCTGACCCATGGAAACTATGAGATAATAAATGTGGGCTGTTTAAAATTGCTAAGTTTGGGGGTAATTTGTTATGTAGTAATAGATAACTAAGACAGGGTAGACATGCTCTAATCAACCAGAGCATTGCATTCCCCCAGCTACAATGATTAGTTCAGGGCTGTCCATGTGATTTAGTGTTAGGGTTAGGGTTAGGATTAATCCTGGCACTATTATAAGATCAGAGGGGGAAGAGATGCTCTGTCCATTGGTCTCAGAGTTGGGAGCTGCCAAAGACTACCTTGTGAAGAGGATCTACTTGAGAATGAAATAATATAGCACCATGAGATAGATATTCCAGGCCTGATGACACTGTGTGAGCCCCTAGATCCAGCCTTGCCTGAAACTTTCCCTGTGGAATTTTTAGTTGTATAATCTAATAAATATTGTTTACTACTTAACTCATTTTGTATTGGGTTTCTGTTATTTATTAAAGCCTCTTTTAGTCATTCATTTGATAGGTATTCACTGAGTTTTTACATGTGCTATTCTTAGGCAATTCTTTTTCCTTTGGGAAAGAAAATCTTTCCAAGACCACTCCCATAGAAGACTTCTTGTTATATCTATTTGGGCAGAACTAGGTCACCTGCGTACCTCTAAACAAATTACTGGCAAAGAGAAACAACACTGCCTTTTTTTTTTTTTTCTTCTAATTTAGACATGACCCATTACTGGGCCTGGACCGACTGCTATCTGAACAACATCAGGGGAAGAAAGAAAAAAGAAGGGGTCATTGGGCAAGTGACCAAGAGTGTCCACAACCATAATGATGATTATCTTAGGTCCCATTTTTGGGGGACACTTACAACCCACCAGGCTCTGGGCTAAGCACTTCACATGCATTATCTCATTCACGATTTGCACCACCCTATGAGATAGGTTCTACCTACTACCCATTTTTTATGGATTGAATTATGTCCTTCCCAAATTCATATGTTGAAGTCCTACTCCCCCGCCCGCCCGCCTGCCAAGTACCTCAGAATGTGATCTTATTTGGGTCATTGCAGATGTAATTAGGACTTCCCCGGTGGCACAGTGGTTAAGAATCCACCTGCCAATTCAGGGGGACACGGATTTGAGCCCTGGTCCAGGAAGATCCTACATGCCGTGGAGCAACTAAGCCCGTGCACCACAGCTACTGAAGCCTGTGCACCTGGAGCCTGTGCTCCACGACAAGAGAAGCCACCACAGTGAGAAGTCCGCGCACCGCAAGGAAGAGTAGCCCCACTGGCTGCAACTAGAGAAAAGCCTGCGTGCAACAACGAAGACCCAACGCAGCCAAAAACAAATAAGTTAATTAATTTTTTAAAAAGATGTAATTAGATAAGATGATGTAATTAGGGTGGGACCTTATCCAATGTGACTGGTGTCCTTATAAAAAGGGGAAATTTGGACACACATAGAAGGAAGGCAGTAGGAAGAGATACAAGGAGGAGATGGCCAACTACACACTAGGGAGAGAGGCCTGGGACAGATCCTTCCTTCCACAGCCCGCAGAAGGAAGCAAACCTGCCATCACTTTGATTTCCAACTTCTAGCTTCCAGAACTGAGAGACAATGCATTTCTGTTGTTTAAGCCACCCAGTTTGTGGTACTTTGTTACGGCAGCCCTAGCAAAAGAAGACACCATTTTACAGAGTAATGGCTGGGAAAGTTAAGTGAATTTCCCAAGCACTGATTCCAACCAAGGTCTCTCTGACCCCAAAGCCCATGGTCTTAACCACAAGTCTAAAATGGATTGTGTACTGCAGGCAGCTGGGAGCTGGAGAAAGTTTGAGTAGCCCGTCCGAGCCACGTTTCAGGTAGAATGTCATCACTGCAGAGATCAAAAAGTTCCTTTTTGTGTCTGTCGTCAATCTCTTTTATCCTAGGCTTGCCGCCTCTGGCCTGGTTTCTAGGAGACAGGCAGAACCCCTCCTAGAGGCCTCCTCATAACCCCGCCTTGGACGAGAAGCAGGTAATTAAGTCCCTTCTTTTCTAGGACCTGTGGTCTCAGTCTTTGATCTTTCGTCCCTCTGCCCTAAAGCTTCCCCAGCCACTGAAGGAGGCGTGAGCAGGGTGTGAGAATAGCAGGGTGTGAGAATGGCTGGGCCAGGGCAAGTGTCCGAGGAGACCCAGGACTCACCCAGAGCCACCGGGATAAGGAAGGAACACTGGCTGGAGGCCTGTCCTGGCCACACACGATGTAGCCATGGTGATCCCTGGACCCTCAACCACCCAGCAAGGGGTTGACGATGCTGTATCTAAGCCCCCTTCTTTGCTCCTGAGATCCAAAGCCACTCGATAGCTTGGAGCCTCTATGTCCCCCACTTCAAAAGTTTACACGTACACATTTATATATTGATAATATGTTTTTGGTTAAAAAGGAAGAGAGAGGGAGAGCGAGAGAACGAAAAGCTGCTTCTTCTATCTTGGGTCATCACAGAGCTCCTATTCCCATCCCACCCTCGGCCCTGTGGCCTCCCCCCTCTCCATTCTCTATTCGGTTTGCAAGGCTGTTATTCCTGCCAAATGAGTCATTGATGTGGGAAAGTTAATTTATTTTGGCAGACTTCACCATTGCTCTGAGAAACGGAGACTGTGCACCTACTGCCGCAGAAGACAGGTTATCGTGGTGATTCATTCATTCCTCCTTGCATTCATTCATTTATTCCCAGAGCACATAATCATCTCTCACAGACACACATGGGCAGACTCACTGATTGTTTTCTGTCTCACGGAGTAGATGTGAGGCTTAAATGAGGTAATATATGTGAAAAGGCTTAAATAATAATAATAATGACAATAATAGTGATAATAGCTAATCCTCATTGAGCACTTATTATGTGTCAAGCTGATGCTAAGCTTTTTTAAAAATAAATAAGGCAATAAATTAAGCAGGCTTTATTTAATGCCTTTAATCCTGACGCTGTTTTCTGGGGCAGGGATGATTATTATCTTTGTTTTGGAGATTCAGAGACTGAAGCTCAAAGGGGTCAAGGTGGCCTGGCCACAGTCATTACACACCTCATAAGTGGCAGAGGGAAGTCAAGCCCAGCGTCCTCTTATCATGACCCATATTTATAAGGTGTTGACCACGTGGCAGACACTGGACTTACAACCTGCTTCTCCACTCCCAGCCCACTTGGTTCTTCACAGGAACCTGTGACGTTGGGACTGCAATTAGCATCTGTTTTCCAGCTGAGCAAACTACATTTTGGAGAAGGAGGGCAACCTGCCCAAGGAGGCATGGCTATTACCCAGAAGAGCTGGGTGGAGAGCAGGCAGTCTGGGCTCGGAAGACACTCTGTCCTCATTGTGAGCAGAGAGCCTGGCACTTAGCATGCGTGTCCCATTCTTGTTGGCCACACTCACCATCAGCACCATGGACACTCCTTCTGGGACGCTTACTTTGTCGTGGGCACATAGATCCTGTGACAGAGACAGTGACGTGTGCTCACCAAACCCCATGTCCTCATTCTCTGAGACACACAGATGAACTCTGGCAGTTAGGCAGGTTCATGCCACTGAATTCTGACCAATGGAATGTGGGGTAAGTGATGAGGGTCACTTCCAAGCCTGGCCCTGAAAAAAGCCCATGAGCTTCTATCTGCTGCTTAGATGCAGAGGATCCCATGGAAGATTCTGAGACCCTAGGGGAGGGGGTGGAACCACTGAACTGGAAGATGTCTGAGTGACTGCTCTCCCACTGAGCCATACTGGACTTTAATGTGCACCTCAACCGTTATTGGGGTACCCACTGAGATGGGGGTTTGTTAGAGCAGCTAGACTATCCTCACTCATACAGATAGTACTGGAAGGGTTTTTGATATAATGAGATTCTGGTCTAGGGTTTCCTTGGGAAAGGACTCACCTACGCCAGAACTCAAGCTTCATAAAAGTAGAGTCCCCTGTGTCAAGTGCAGGGCTTGGCACACAGTAGGTCTTCAGGAAATATTTGTGGAAGTGACCAAACGAATCTCCCATCTCTGAGGTCCTTGGACCACTGGGAACCTTCCTGGATGGTGATGCAGGAAAGAGGTCTTAATCATGCCACCTAATCCTCCATCCTTTCCCAATACTCATGCTAACTAACCCTCATCTACCTCCCTGCATGTCCCCAGTACGGTGCTGGGGAGACAACCCCAGTAGTAACATCTAGAACCTGCTTGTCAAGGCTGATGTCATTCTACAAATATCAAGCTGACTTCATTCCATCCTAACTGCCCGTCAAATCTGGGAAAAGCCAAGCAGACTGGGCTCCAAGATGCACACACTACATTCAGATGTTTACAGAAAACCAGTGTACGAGGATTTGCTCGAAAGCTAAATTTCCTCTTAGCCAAAGCCCAGAAATACCTTTTAAACCCTGAGCAAATAAGCCAGAGAAGAAGGCATTCTCCCTCTGACAGAGTCCTTAGAGCCTGGGAGATCTTCAACTTTGCAAGGAAGCAAGCTTGCTGCAAAAGGTGTGCTGCACAGCGGAGCCCCTCACCACTCACAGCCAGCCCCTTTGAGAACCTTCCCTTTAGTCCCAGAGCACAGGGGCACAGACAGCCACAAGCACCAACCCTGACTTCAGGTTGTGAACAGAAAACCTGAAATGCACATCTAGGTCCACTCGGAGAGATAACGTTGGCTCGGAATAAAATTAAAAGGAGCCATTGTTTTTTAAAAATTAACCAAACAAAACAATTTCCCTACGGAGTGTTGAACTGAGTAAAATGTATGCTGACCAAAAGTTTGCTAGAGCCATCACTGACATTGAGAATACTGTCTGACATTTATCAAGTACTTCTTAGGTGCCAAGTGATGGCTTTCTACAGAAACCACATTTAATCCTCACAACAAACTTCTGAGACAGAAATGACCACTATTACCTCTTTTACACATGCAGAGATGGAGCAGCAGAGACGTTCAGTAACAGGTTTGATTTCACAGAGCCAGCAAGCAGCTGTGCCAGGATGCTCACCCAGCGTGTCTGCAATTAGCCAGGTCCCAGTTCAAAGCCCAGCTCAGCTTAGCTATATGATCTTGGGCAACTTATTTAACTTCACTGAGCATCTGAAGACAAGAAGAGTAATAATAGTACCTAGTTTATAAATTTAAGTGAGATGATATATGTGAACATAGCTAAATGATCATTTGCTCTTATTGCATTTCATCTTGCATGTTGTTTTAATCGTAAGGCATTATTCGGGCTGCTGGCAGCTGGAAGCAGAGGTCTGCTCCCGTGTCCGGGCGTGTCAGAGACTCTGGGGCGCTGAGGCCAGGAAGCAGCCGAGCAGAAGGGGCCCGAGAGCGTTGGCAGGGGTTGGAGGAAGTAGGAAGCAGCCATAGAAGGGTGAAGAGAGCTTGGCGGGATGAGCGATGAGACCTCCAAATCCACCAGCAAAACCAGTGAAAGTGGTCCCCTAGATCACGTGTGATGTGGCCCCACTGGGTATAGCCACAAAGGCACCCCTCCTTTCTACTTGCAGCGGGGAAGATGATTTGGCTGAGCAAGAGGGAAACTGAGGAGAGAGGAAAGGCTGTGGACTTCCGGGACGGTGGGGGCAGTGCCTGGGAGAAGGAGGGGCCAGCTGAGCAGGAAGAAACGGGCAGTGTACGAGTTTCCAGGGGCTGCTGTAACAAATGACCACAAACTTGTCTCTGTCTTCACATGGCCTTCTCCTCTATGTGCGTCTCCCCGCCTTCTCTTTTCTTCTCTTATAAGGACACTTGTCTTCAGATTTAGGCACCTCCCCCGCAATCCAGGATAATCTCATCTTGAGATCCTTAACTATATTACATCTACAAAGACCTGTTTTTCAAATAAGGTCACATCCACAAGTGGAAATATCTTTTGGGGGCCACCATTCAACCTGCTACAGGCTTAGGAAATAGAAGGGTTCATTTGCTCCCTAAAACTTACAATCATTAATGCTTCTAAACATTAAAAAGTACAGAACATAAAATAACCGACATCCATCTACCCAGAACCCCAATTTAAAAGATGTTAACATTTTCCTGTAATTGCTCAGATGTGACTCAGAAAAAAAAAAAAAAAAGGCTATAAAACATAACAAACACATCCCTTCCCTTCCTTCTCTCCTTAGAGAGAACCACAGTCCTGAATTTGGTCTTTCACTCTCGTGCATGTTGTTATACTTTCACTGCATTTGTATGTAACTTTAAACAATTGATAGTTCCTGTATGTTTTTAAAAGTTTACATAAATGGTATTACATGGTATTTATCCCTTTTAAAATCTGCAGCTTTATAAAGATATAATTCACACATCATAAAACTCATCCTTTTAAAGTGTA
Organism: Neophocaena asiaeorientalis asiaeorientalis; assembly: GCF_003031525.2. Lineage (NCBI taxonomy): Eukaryota > Metazoa > Chordata > Mammalia > Artiodactyla > Phocoenidae > Neophocaena > Neophocaena asiaeorientalis. Next base: position 10,983,752 of record NW_020174645.1, on the reverse strand, counting down.
CAACTCAGTGGCTTTTAGTATATTGACAGAATTGTAAAACCATCAACAGTATCTAATTCCAGACCATTTTCATTACCCCGGAAAGAAGCCCATACCTATTAACAATCACACCCCTGCTCCCACCTTTCCTTTCCCTCCTACCTCTGGCAAGCACTAGTCTACTTCCTGTCTCTATGGATTTGTCTATTCGGGACACTCCATACAAATGAAATATATGTGGTCATTGGGGATCTTTAGTTTAGCATAATGTTTTCAAGTTTCACCTATGTTGTAGCATGCATGTATCAATATTTCATTCCTTTTTATGGCTGAATTATATTCCATTGTATGGATAGACCACATTTTGTTTATCCCATCATCAGTTGATGGACATTTGGGTTGTTTCCACTTTTTGGTTATTATGAGTAATGCTGCTGTGAACATTCGTGTACATGTTTTTGTGTGAACATGTGTTTCAATTCTCTTCAGTATATACTTAGGAGTGGAATTACTAGGTCACATGTTAACTCTACATTTAACTTTTTGAGGAACTGCTTAACTGTTTTCCAAAGTGTCTGCATCATTTTACTTTGCTACCAGCAATGATAAGGGTTCTAATTTCTCCCCATCCTTGCCAATACTTGTTACTGGCTATCTTTTTTTTTTTTTTTTGCGATACGCGGGCCTCTCACCGCTGTGGCCCCTCCCACCGCGGAGCACAGGCCCCGGACGCGCAGGCTCAGCTGCCATGGCCCACAGGCCCAGCCGCTCCGCGACAAGTGGGATCCTCCCGGACCAGGGCACGAACCCGTGTCCCCTGCATCAGCAGGCGGACTCTCAACCACTGCACCACCAGGGAAGCCCTTGGCTATCTTTTTGATTTTAGCCATCCTAATGCATGTGAAGTGGTATCTCATTGACATTTAGATTTTCATTTTTCTGTTGGTTAATGATATTGAGCACCTTTTCATGTGTTTATTGGTCATTTGTGTGTATTTTCATTTGAGAAATATTTATTCAAATCATTTTGCCTATTTAAAAAAACGGGTTATTTTTCTTTTTATTATTGAGTGGTAAGAATTTTTAAAAATATATTCTGTAAAGATGCAGACGTAGAGAATGGACTTGAGGACATGGGGTAGAAGGGGAAGCTGGGACAAAGTGAGAGAGTGGCACTGACATATATACACTACCAAATGTAAAATGGATGGCTAGTGGGAAGCTGCTACATAGCATAGGGAGATCTGCTCGATGCTTTGTGATGACCTAGAGGGGTGGGATAGGGAAGGTGGGAGGGGTGCTCAAGAGGGAGGCATATGGAGATATATGTATACATATAGCAGATTCACTTTGCTGTACAGCAGAAACTAACACAACACTGTAAAGCAATTATACTCCAATAAAGACATAAAAAATTATTTTAATTAAAAAAATAAAATATATTTCCTAGTTAAAAATAAATAAATAAATAAAATATATTCTGGATACAGGTCCTTTGTCAGATATATGAATTGCAAATATTTTCTCCCTTTCTGGGGAAGAATGCACAAAAGTTTTAAATATTGATAATGTCCAATTTATTTTTTCCATTTGTCACTTTGGCTTTTTTTCTTTTTTCTTTTTGGCGGTATGCAGGCCTCTCACTGTTGTGGCCTCTCCCGTTGCGGAGCACAGGCTCCGGATGCGCAGGCTCAGTGGCCATGGTTCACGGGCCCAGCCGCTCCGCAGTATGTGGGATCCTCCCGGACCGGGGCACGAACCCGTGTCCCCTGCATCGGCAGGTGGACTCTCAACCACTGCGCCACCAGGGAAGCCCTGCCACTTTAGCTTTTACTTTCATGTCATTTCTAAGAAACCACTGCCTAGTCCAGGGTCATGAAGATTTATGCTTATGCTTTCTTCTAAGAATTTTACAGTTTTAGCTCTTATGTTGAGACCTTTGATCCATTTTGAGTTAATTTTTGTAGATGGTATAAAGTAGGGTTCCAGCTTCATTCTTACATGTGTCCCGGCACAATTTGTGGAAAAGATTGTTCTTTGTCCACTGAATTGTCTGGGACTCTTGTTGAAAATCAGTTGAACAAAATGTAAAGGTTAATTTCTGGACTCTTAATTCTATTTCATTGATCTGTATGTCTCTTCTTATACTAGTGCCACACTGTCCTGATTATTTTACCTTTGCAGTAAGTTTTGAAATCGGGAAATGTCAGTCCTCCAACTTTGTTCTTCTTTTTCTTTTTTCTTTTGGCCGTGCTGCACAGCATGTGGGATCTTAGTTCCCCGACCAGGGATCAAATCTGAGCCCTCTGCACTGGAAGTGCGGAGCCTCAACCACTGGACAGCCAGGGAAGTCCTCTGTTCTTCTTTTTCAAGAGTTTTGGCTCTTCTAGATCTCTTGCATTTCCATCTAAATAGTAACATCAGCTCGTCAATTTCTATGGAAAAGGCAGCTGGAATTTTGGTAGAGATTGCATTGAATATGTAGATTAATTTGGGTGGTATCGCCATCGTAATAATATTATGGCTTTCAACTTATAATCATGGGATTTCTTTCAATTTACTTAGGTCTTTAATTTTTCAATGGCATTTTATAGTTTTTAATATTCAAGTCTTGTACTTCTTTTGTTAAATGTATCCTTAAGTATTTTATCCTTTTTTTGCCATTGTAAGTGGAATTGTTTTCTTAATTTTATTTTCAGACTATTTATTGCTAATGTATAGAAATACAATTGATTATTGTATATTGATCTTGTATCCTACAACCTTGCTTAACTCGTTTTAAAGTTCTAATAGTTTTTTGCCTTTGCTTTTTGCATTTGTGGATTCCTTAGGATTTTCTATGTACAAGATCATGCCATCTGCAAACAGAGATAGTTTTACATCTTCCTTTCTAATCTGGTTTCCTTTATTTCTTCCTCTTGCTTAATTGCCCTAGCTAAAACCTCCAGTACAATGTTGAATAGAAGTGGTGACAGTGGATATCCTTGTCTTGCTTCTGATCTTAGAGAGAAATTATTCAGTCTTTCATCATTAAGTATGAGGTTAGCTGTGGGGTTTTTCATAGATGCCCTTTATCAGATTGAAGAAGTTCCCTTCTATTCCTAGTTTCTGAGTGTGTTTTTTTTAATCATGAAAGGATGTTGGATTTTGTCAAATACTCTTTCTGCACCTATTGAAATGATTGTATGGCTTTTCCCCTTTTTTCTATTAATATGGCACATTACGTTGATTAGTTTTTTAATATGTTAAACCGATCTTGCATTCCTGGAATAAATCCCACTTGGTCATGGTGCGTAATCCACTTTATATGTTGCTGGATTTAGTTTGCTTTGTTGAGAAGTTCTGCATCCATATTCACAAGAGATATTGGTCTATACTTTTCTTTTGATGTCTTTGGTTTGGGTATCTTGGTAATACTGGCCACACAGAATGATTTGGGAAGTATTCTCTCTTCTTCTATTTTTCGGGAGAGTGTATGAAGGATCAGTGTTAATTATTCTTTAAATGTTAGGTAGAATTCACCAGGGAAGCCACCTGTGCCTGGGCTTTTCTTCATAGGAAGTTTATTTAGTTACATATCAAATCCTTTAAAATTTAATGAGAACTTTTCAAAGGCCTAGCTTGTGGTCTAGCCTAGAGAACATTCCATGTGCACTTGAGAAGAATGGTCTCTGATGTCTTGGGGTGAGGTGTTCTACGGACATCTAGAGGTCTGGCTGGTTTATCGTACTGCTCAAGTCTTCTCTTTCTCTGTTGACCTTCTCCCTTTGGGATAGTACAGTACTGACGCCTCCAGCTTGTACTGCTGGGTAGTCGAGTTCTCCTCACATTTCTGTCAGTTTTTGCTTCATGCATCTCAGGGCTCTGTTGCCTCCGTGATTGATTATCATGTTGTTTTTGTTTTTTTTGCGGTACGCGGGCCTCTCACTGCTGTGGCCTCTCCCGCTGCGGAGCACAGTCTCCGGACGCGCAGGCTCAGCGGCCATGGCTCATGGGTGCAGCCGCTCCACGGCATGTGGGATCTTCCCGGACCGGGGCACGAACCCGTGTCCCCTGCATCGGCAGGCGGACTCCCAACAACTGCGCCACCAGGGAAGCCCTCATCTTCATTTTTGAAGGATAGTTATACTGTGTATGGAACCCTTTGTTGGCAGTCTTCCTTTTGGTATCCTGAATATGTCATCCCACTGCTTCCCAAACTTCATGATTTCTGATGAGAAATCCACTGTTAATCTTATTGAGGTGATGGGCCACTTTTCTCTGCTTTCGAGACTTTCTCTTGGTCTTCCCTTTTGACAGTTTGGCTATCTGTAACATATCTATGTCTAGATATGGATTCTTTGAGTTTACCCTACTTGGAGTTTGTTAAGCTTCTTGGATGTGAGATTAGTTTGTTTTAAATCAAATTTGCGATATTATTATTCAGATATTCCTTCTGCCCGTTTCTCACTTTTCCTTTTGGGACTCCCATTATGCATAGTTAGTATGTTTGGTGGTATACCACAGGTCTCTGAGGCTCTGTTCATTTATCTTCATTTTTCTTTCTGTTGCTCAAACTGGATACTCTCAACTCACCTGTCTTCAAGTTTGCTAATTCTTTCTTCTGCCAACTCAGATCTGCTCTTGAGTCCCTCCACTGAATTTTTCATTCTGATTATGGCACTGCAATTTTCAACACCAGAATATCTGTGTGGATCTTTAAAAAATAATTTCTATCCCTTTATTGATATCTCTATTTGGCAATACCTCATCTCATACTTTCCTTTTATGATTTAGACATGGTTTATTTTAGTTCTTTGAACAAATTTAAAACATCTGATTTAAAATCTTTGTCTAATAAGTCAAATGTCTTGGTTTTCCAAGGGACTAATTCCTGTGTATGAACCATATATTCCTGGTTTTTTTGTTTTTGTTTTTGTTGTTGTTTTTGTCTTGCGGTATGTGGGCCTCTCACTGTTGTGGCCTCTCATTGCGGAGCACAGGCTCTGGACGTGCAGGCTCAGTGGCCATGGCTCACGGGCCCAGCTGCTCTGCAGCATGTGGGATCTTCCCGGACCGGGGCACAAACCCGTGTCCCCTGCATCGGCAGGCAGACTCTCAACCACTGCGCCACCAAGGAAGCCCTATTCCTGGTTTTTTGAATGTCTAATATTTTTTATAGAAAACTGGACATTTTTAGTAACATAATATGGTAACTCTAGAAATCAGATTTCCTCCCCCGGGGCTTTTGCTTTTGCTGCTCATTGTTGTTACTGTTTGTTTAGTGACTTTCCTGTACTTACTCTGTGAAGTCTTTAATTTTCGTTGTGCATGGTCACTGAAATCTCTACTTGGCTAGCTTAGTGGTCAACTTTTTTAAAAAATAAATTTATTTATTTAATTTATGTTTGGCTGCATTGGTCTTTGTTGCTGTGCGTGGGCTTTCTCTAGTTGCAGCAAGTGGGGGCTACTCTTCATTGCAATGCCCAGGTTTCTCATTGCGGTGGCTTCTCTTGTTGTGGAGCATGGGCTCTAGGTGCGCAGGCTTCAGTAGTTGTGGCACATAGGCTCAGTAGTTGTGGCTCACGGGCTCTAGAGCACAGGTTCAGTAGTTGTGGTGCACGGGATTAGTTGCTCCATGGCATGTGGGATCTTCCCGGACCAGAGCTCAAACCCGTGTCCCCTGCATTGGCAGGCGGATTGTTAACAGCTGTGCCACCAGGGAAGCCCCAGTGGTCAGCTTTTTATTGAACAGAGATTTTCTTAAATGCCTTGAACCAGTTAGTCTCCCAATCTTTGCTGAAGGCTTATGTGTGTTGGGGTATAGGTTCCATGCCGTGGCAGGCAGTTTTTATAAATACCTTAACCTTCACTTCTGCTTGTAAAGCTCCTCAAGGTCAGCTAGAGTTGAGACATAAGGGCCTTCTAACGTATTTCTTGAGCATACACATAGTCTTGCATATGTGCATGGCCTTCTAGATTCCCAGGTTTATATCAGAGCTTTTCAAAGCCCCCTACAGACAGCTGACAGCTCTGTTTTTTTTTTGTTTTTATTTTTCAGTTGTTTGGTCAGCCTCTTTTTTTTTTTAATGCCATTTTAAAAATATATATGTATATATATATATTTTTACCGTACGTGGGCCTCTCACTGTTGTGGCCTCTCCCGTTGCGGAGCACAGGCTCCGGATGCGCAGGCTCAGCGGCCATGGCTCACGGGCCCAGCCGCTCCGCGGCATGTGGGATCTTCCCGGATCGGGGCACAAACCCGTGTCCCCTGCATCGGCAGGCGGACTCTCAACCACTGTGCCAACAGGGAAGCCCTATATGTGTATTTTTAATATTTCTTTATTTGGCTACATCAGGTTTTTTTAGTTGCGGCACACGGGATCTTCATTGTAGCATGTGGGATCTTCGTTGCGGCATGCAGGATCTTTCGTTGTGGCATGTAGGATCCTTCATTGCAGTGCATGGGCTCTCTAGTTGTGGCACATGGGCTTAGTTGCCCCATGGCATGTGGGATCTTAGTTCCCCGACCAGGGATTAAACCCACGTCCCCTGCATTGGAAGGTGGATTCTTAACCGTTGGACCACCAGGGAAGTCCCTGATCAGCCTCTTTTAACCCTAAATGGTAAAACTGCCTTGGGTGACTGTGATGTTAAAAAATTGCCACTGACTGTTTTCGACAAATGCCATGGCTATAGAACTGGGTGAGCTCTGAGTCAGGTCAGATAAAGACAAGTCCTAAGCATGGAGCTTTCCAGCAAGCCACCAGACTGGTTAAATGATGACAGTTCTCTGGGGATGGGACTTTTGGGGAGCTCTAAACCCATCTGATCCCTCCAGCAGCTGCTAGGGGGAGGAGGATGGAATTAGGGTAAGTTAAAACATCGCGAAGCTCACTGTTGTCGCTGAAATTCAGCCATTAAAAAAATAATCTTTAGGTTGTTGTAAGCCTTTAGTTAATTTCCAGAGTCCTCAAAAAGTTGATTTTGACAATTTTTTTATAGTGTTCTCATTGCTTTTATGGAGAGGCAGGATTTCAGAGGTCCTTTCCCATTCTGGAAGTGCTCCCATACGTGTATAAAATTTAACAGTCCGCTTCTTCTCTTATGGTTTCCTTTTTATATGTATGTTGAGACCAAATTTATTCACGTTAATTGCTGAATAGTATTTAATTTGTAAATAAAGCACCATTTATTAATCTACCCTCTTAGTAAGAGACAGTTATTGTTTTCTAATTTTTTGTTCTTATCAATAATACTATAATAAACATCTTTGTGCATATCTGTGTATACATGTGAGAGCTTCTCTAGGACATACATGTAGAAATGTATTTGCTGAGGCATAGGGCATATGTATCTTTAGTTTTGCTTGATATTTCCAAATTTCTAATCCACTAGCAACTGCCAACCCACCAGCAACAAACAAGAATTCTAATTTCATCACATTCTTGCCAACACTTGAAATAATCAGATTTTGTTCATTTTTGATAATCTAATGGGTGTAAAATGGTATCTCATTGTTCCTTAATTTGCATTTGGTGGAGGATATTTTGTAATGTTAAGTCAAGGCTACGAGGAAGATAGATGCTCTTCCAGCTTGGTAAATTGTAGAAAAGCCAATGGGGGTTAGTATTCCCAGCGATAAAGGTACCTTTTAGCTATTCCCGCTGAGGCAAGACCCTAATGGGTACCTTTGTCCCTCTCCTTCCACAGCTGCAGATCTTTTCCTGGTTGAGCTTCAGATGAGATCACAGCCCCAGCTGACCTCTTGACTGCAGTAAGGGATGTTAAGCAGAGGGCCAAGATAAACCTTGCCTGGACTCCAGATCCACAAAAACTGTGAGATAATAGATATGTGTTGTTTGAAGCCTCTAAGCCGTGGGAATATTTTTAGGCAGCTATAGATAACTAAAACAGGAGAAAAGGACAGATTGCCAAGCTCTGAGATTCTATGAGTCTCCTTTACTGGGTTTGGACTCCACCCTATGAGAGAGCAGGAGGGCCTTCGTCCCAAAGACCATCATCTGTTTCCTTTCTGTCCCCTGCAGGCAGGCACCATATCTATAATCTCAGTGCCCTGCATAGTGTATGGCATAGCATGACTGATCCATCATTATGTGTCAAATTTTAAATTGTTGAGTGAGCTCCAAGGCCCCCAGAGGATCAGGGAAACCCAGCTGCAAAGCACAAAGAGTCAGACCTGACGACCCTCAGGCACAGGGTCAGAGTCTGGGGCTGAAATAGCCTGTTTTTCTCCTTTTATGAGGACCAACAAGGGAGCTCCATTGCAAGTGTGAGCATTACCCAGACCATGACAGTGTGACCATGGGTCCTGAGGGAGACGTAGGCATTAGGAACAGTGCAGGGCAGTGGTTAGTGCAAGTGCTCTGGAGCCCATCAGATTTGGCCCAAAATCCTGACTCGGCACCTTCTTGGTTCCCTTTCATTGCTAAGCCTCAGTTTCTCATCTGTAAAATGGGGTTAACAATGGTGCTCATCTTGCAGGTTTGTTGTGAGGATTCATGAACACACATAAAATTCTTAGCACATAGTAAATGCTCAGCTAATGTATCTCTCAAGAAACGTATTGGAATAGATCACCTAGTTGCGAGCTGGCAAACTCCAGGCACCTAAATTCGTGTAGACTGGAGCCCAGCTTTCCTTTCCTGGGGCCACAGGAAGCTGGCTCCACCCAACATATGCCAAGGAGAGAAGGAAGCTTGGAGGGGTGCCCTCGGAAGTGGGGTGGGATGATGCTATCTATGAAGTCACTAGTTCCTCTTTCTCCCTCTTAGGGAAGAACTGCTCCCCAGACCCAGAGAGGTATTAGAGACAGGACTAGTCTGACGTGTAAACAGAGTATTAGTTTTGCCATGTAGATGATTGAAGGGGCAGAGAGGAGTCCCTCCTCCCACCCCCCACTCCCGAATCACCCACAGGCCAGTCACTGCACCTGAGATTTCCACCATTCAGTCTGCTCCTAAAGGTCTCAGGAAATGTGATCTGTCAACTTAAACTCATCCAATATCTCTTTAGTGCCTATTGCGAACAGACCATTGTGGGAGAAAGATCCACTCACGTTTGGTAATTTACGTGGTATGTGAGTAGCTAATTTGATCATGGCAACAATGCTATAAAGCAGGTATTTATGATTCTCCCCATTTTGCAGAGGAGAAAACTGAGGCCCCATGAGGTTAAGGGTTAAGGGGCTTATTGCAGTTCAAGCATGTAGTAAGTAGCAGAGTGAGCGGCAAGTTGGGTCTGGCTCCAAGTTCTTGCTGTTTTTTTGTTTTGTTTTTTCATCCCTGCTGCTCTCAGGAAGTTTACAGAAAACAGACAAGTCAGCCAATTGAGAAAATGGTCGAGGGCTTTTCAAACTTGGTGCCCTAGGGGTCCCCTGGGTACTGGGAGGTGGGAGAGGGTTGACAGGTGGGTGGCACTAGTCCCCGGGCTCCCCAGACATGATGACAAGATCTACTCCCCTTTCTTCTATCTCTGGAGGTACAAGCTGTTAGATTTTCCAGGACAGATAATACAACAGGAAAACCAAACAAGAATTTCTTGAATACCTATTGTGCATTGCGCCTGGAGTGGCAGGGAGAGCCACTTCAGGGAGTGTAAGGGAAGCTTACAAAACAGCCCACTTGTGAAAACTTGAAGAACAATAAAAAAGTTAAATAACGGCTCAGTTTAGCAACAGATGAGCTGTCCCACGGCTGCACCTGGTTCCCTAATTAATTGCTTCAGCAGTGACTTGGGTGGTCAAGGGAGAGTGAGGCTGTGTTTAGCTGAGTAACCCCGCACCACCCATGATCAGCACAGAAGCAGGAGCCTGGAGCCATGAAACCTGGGCCGGGCAGGTTTGGACGGGAGGAGACACAAGGGAAGGGACCCAGTGGGAGTTGGTAAGGACTGGCGAGGTGCAGCGTTACAGCAAGAAGCCTCTCTGAGCAAAAAGGGCAGAACCAAAGGCTGGTATATAGCTCCACAATCACTGCAGGTCTGCACCCTGTTGATGAGGATTTACCCTTTAGAAAGCACTCCCCCCTTGCCTCCCCCTGCCACTTGCTGGCATGCCAGGCCCTGCTGGGCAGGGATCATACACTGGTAGGTCCTGCAGGCTGGATGGAAACCCCAGCCCTGCCTCTCTGGAACTTAAATACATAGATGATAACAACACCCACCTTACGGGGCTGCCCGGATGGTGAACTGGATAATATGCACATAAAGGACCTGGCATCGTGAGTTGCTGGCACACGGCAAGTTCTCAGTAAATGACGTTGGCTACTCTCTGCAGCTACATTTAACATGGGCAGCTGGGGAACAAGCTCGTCTTGGTTGTTATTCACTCCTTTAACAAGCATTTAATGGGCACCTACTCTGTGCCAGGCACTGCTCTGGAAGCAGAGGCCAGAGCTTGAAAAGTTCATTTTCCTAAAGTAGCTCCCAGTCCACTGGGGAGATGGAGAGCAGACAATTCCAGTTCGGTGTAAGTGCTGGAATGTCTGCTTGGTAACAAGGAGGCGAGTTCACATGTACTGAGTACTTGCCGTGTGCCAGTTATGATGCACTTTACGTGTATTATTATCTCATTTGATCTTTATGAGGTAGGACTTGATCCTTCCTTTTACAGATGGGGAAGCTGAGGCTCTGAAAGGCTCTGAAAGGCCATGTCTTTGGCCCAGGGGCTCGTGACTCACAGGTGGCATAAAGTCTTGGCTATTATTTATTATTACAGCCGTCCTTGCTTTTGCATGGTTGTGATATGCACGAACTTCAGTTACCAAGTTTAAAAAAATAGCACTGGCCGCCCCCCCACCATATGGTTCAAATTTCACTGACCACAGCATATTAAGTGTGAGTGATTGCACGAAGTACAAACTTTGCTGCTAGCTCTTCAGTTCCCAGATCACTATGTAAATCATTGATGGGCGTCATGGTCAGTGACCCGTCACGTCACTTCTTTCCAAGTCTGTTGGTGACTGGTCACGGAGCATCTGCCATTCAGTCGACATACGGACAGCTGAGCGTGTAGCTGTGTTCCCTCCCTGTCTCTCAGACATTTTACACAAATAGATAATAAAAAGAAAGAATTGGCCAGCAAAGATGAAAGTGCAGTGCAGCAAAGAAATGAAGAAGTGAAGCTGGAAATGAGATTTGAATCAAGCTTCAGTGGGGTTTGTCACTGGGGAACATCAGGGGTTGGGCTTCTCCAGAGAAACAGAAATAATAGATGATATATGAGGTATATATGTATATATATGAGACATATGTATATATACACATATATATCAGTTATGCACAGATATGATATACTCTCCATAGATAGATAGATAGATAGACAGATAAAGGAGGTAAGTACAAAATCTCCAGGGTAGGGCTTCCCTGGTGGCGCAGTGGTTAAGAACCCGCCTACCAATGCCGGGGACACAGGTTCAAGCCCTGGTCCGGGAAGATCCCACATACTGCGGAGCAACTAAGCCGGTGTGCCACAACTACTGAGCTTGTGCTCTAGAGCATGCAAGCCACAACTACTGAGCCCATGCGCCTAGAGCCCGTGCTCCACAACAAGAGAAGCCACCGCAATGAGAAGCCCGTGCGCCGCAACGAAGAGTAGCCCCCGCTCGCCACAACTAGAGAAAGCCCGCGCGCAGTGACCAGAGATACAACACAGCCAAAATAAACAAAAAACAAACAAAAAATCTCCAGGGTAGGCTGGCAGATTAGAGAGACAGTTCATGCTGCAGCTTGAGTCTAAAAGCCATCTGCTGGCAGAATTCTCTCTTCCTTGGGGGAGGTCAGTCTTCTTCTATTAAGACCTTCAACTGATTGGATAAGGCCCACCTATATTAAGGAGGGTAATCTGCTTTACTCAAAGTCTGCCAATTTAAATGTTAATTGCATCTGGAAAATACCTTCACAGAAGTAGCCAGAATAATGTTTGACCAAATATCTGGGTACTGGGACCCAGCCAAATTGATATAAAATTAACCATGAGAGGATTACAGGCTTATAGAAGAAACAGATCGTCATGGGAATGTTGACACTGTCTCCATTTAAGAGCCTCTAGACCTGCTGCCAGAGGAAGACAGATTTACTGACATGAATGAGGGAAGTGGCTGTGACAGAAAGGATGAAGATATCCCAGAGGAAGTGAGGCCGGCAGGAACTCTGGGACATTTCACAACATTAAAGTACAAAGTATAAAATGTTGGAAACGGAGCCAGTCTTAGAAAGGAAGATGACAATTTGCCAAGGCATATAAAAGATGCTCCCTCTGTATTATTAAACAACCAGAAGAAGAAGGCAACTGCTGTTCAAACTATTCTTGATAATTTTTATACAAGGAAATACCACACTTTAGTTCTAAATGTTTGCAATGGTCTAAATTGAAGTATACTAAATACATGTTAGTTTTACATTTCCTTAAACATTTATAACTGACAGTAAGAGAGTGTTCAATGTTTTGACAAGAAATGTTAAAGGTCACAGAATAATCTTGTCGCGTTGATTTTTAAGATCGTTTTCCACAATTTCAGCTGCATGTTCTTACGGTCTGCATGACTGTGTAAAGCAAGGACTATCTGCTTTATTTGTAACATCACCACGATCATCATCATCATCTCCTCCACCAGACAGGTCTGGCAGACACCCAGGATGCCAGGCCAGGCGTCAAGTTCCTTTTGACACCTTTTTCTGACTCTGGACAGGGGGCCTCCTGCAAAATCCCAGGCCAGCTCTGGCCAACCCCATCCTCCCTCGGCAGGGGTTTCAGGATTCTCTACAGCCTCAGGAAGTTCCCAAGGAGGAGAGCTCGGTTTACACACCAATAAAAATAACTCAGGGGTGATAAACAGCTCTGTGTCTCCAGGGCAAGCCACCCTTATGCAATCTGCCTTGATTTCAAAAGGCCCACATGGCACCAGGAGGCAACTTGGACTGCGATGTACATCCTGGCTGACAGTGCAGGGAGGGAACCCCCGTGGCCACAAGGTCTGGGGACAAGTGACTCTGGCTGTGACATGGGGTGGTTCATTCACAACAGAAGGCGCACAGAAATAGCACATCAATTGATTGGCTTCAATACCGATATTTCTTTTTTACTTTCTATTTTCGGTAAGGTATGTAAGTAGTGGATGGTCTTAGTAGAAAACTCAAAACACACATAGGCCAAAAGGAAAAAAAATCAAAACCACTTATGGTCCAATCACCAGAGAGCACTGCTCTTGCCTTTACCCTTTCAGAGTTTTCTAGAAGCTATGTACCAAGTGCGTATGGTGCAGAGCTTCAGACCACAGGCTCTGGAGCCGCAAGTCTGTTGCACGGATAGAGGGTTTCTGTTTTCTCTCCACTGAGAAAGACGGCAAGAGGAAGCCGCTTATGGTTAAGTCTTTGGGTACATCCTTAATTGTTTCTTCAGGATAAATTCTTGGGAGTGCAACTTCAGTGTCAAAGAGGATGCACATTTTGATGGATTTGTTCATTCCTTCCCCACTCAGGAACTGTTTAAAATGGGCTACGTGGGATTTCTGCTGAAGTAGGAGTTGGCAGCCTAACCAACCATCAGAGAGGAGAGGCCCAGAAGGGCTGAGCCTCCCATCGAGGGCACACAAAAATCGTCACCATTGGAATGTCAGCTCCATGAGGGCAGGGATTGTGTCTGCCCTGGTCACTGCTGTGTCCCTGCTCCCTCAATGACTGAATTAACTCAGAAGAAGAACCAGAATTTTCTGGAACCAAGTGGAGCCCTGAGGTCTTCACATCGTACTGCTAACCACTGTCTTAGAGGTACCACACTGGATTCTTTCACCATGCAGCCTTTGTTAAATTCTATAATGAATAAAATATTAGCCAACGCACTTCAAAGAGAAAAGGAGGGCGCGAGAAACCCCCCAGAAGGAGAACGTGGGAACAAAGCAAGTCTGCCGCGAGAGGCGAAAATAAATAAATGCATCATTTGTATTGTCATTTGATTGACACGTCTTGAATCATTTATGGCGAGCTCCACCTCTTTCTAATAATATGGAAATCGGGAACATGTTGCTTTCAGTCATGATTATGAGTGAGTTTCAGAGAATGTTCACAGGCGAGGGAGACAGATGTAGGTGGCGGCACAGCCGTTAAGGTATGCGGTGATTTATGGGTTTCAGTGGGCGGCCACCGTGGGCTTCCTGCACTGTGGTGTCCTCTGACAGTGATCAGAGAGGGAAATGTCACCTGTCCTTGTAAAAACGATCACCCAGTCATCAAATATTTATCAAGCACCCACTATGCACCAGGCACTGTGCTGAATGCCACGACTTTGCAGAACCCATCTTTCGCTTCCCTGGGACAAAATGCTGCACGCACGCCTACTGTGTGCTGGGTCCCATGTTGGACGCTGTGCCAACAGAAAGGCAACAGAAGAGTCTGGAGAGCAAGAGAGATGCACAAAAACGTAGCCACCTCTCCCACCTGAGCGGGGCTTATTCTTTTAAAATCATGTTTCCTGTGCATCAAGTACTTTGATCCTCCCAGAAGTCTTAGTGGCTGCAGGCTTGAGGAGTCTTCTAGACTCAGACTGACCCAGCTTGGGCTCCTGGATCTGCCACGTACTGGGGAAAGTGACTCACTCTTCTCAGGCTCCTTTTCCTCCTCTGTAAAAGGGGTGCTGCCAGATAAAACACAAGCTGCCTTGTTAGTATAAGTATATCCCAACTACTGCATGGGATACGCTTATACTAAAAATACTATTCACCGTTCCTCTGGAACGCCAAACGAACTGGGTGCCAGGTGTTTTTGTTTTTCACTAAATCTGGCAGTCCTAGAAGGGGAGACGGTGATGGTGTCTGACGGATGCCTCTCAAGGACAGTCAACACTCCCAGTTCCTCCCAGAGTCGGGGGTGGGGGCGGTGCACATCACCCCTCTAAAGGGATTCTAAGCAAGGCACCAAGAGTATCCTTGAACAACTTCTCACTCTCCATCCCCAAACCTTCACATCAGGCAGACTCCCAGGTCCAGCAAAGTCACAGGTAGACCATCAAGTTTGCAGCTAAGAATCACAGACTGTCAGCTGAAAAGACCCTTAACGATCCCCTAATCCACCTTCTGATTTTGCTGAGGAGGCCTGGAGAGGTTCGGTCATTTGCCTAAGGCTGGGGTCACAAAATCCAATGCCACAAGGGTCAGCCAGGAGCAACCAACACTGTCCAAGATGATGAGGAGTGGTGGGAACTGTGGCAAACTGGAGAGAAGGGCCCCTCTTAACGGGGCAGCAGCAGCGGCCTGTTTCCCACAGCCATGAGGGAAGGAGGCCCAGAGTGGTGAGCGCCTCTAAAATTCTCCTGAGAAGCTGGAAATATGCGGGTGTGTTTCATGTGAAATCTCTCAGTTTTGAAATGTTGGCACCTAACTGGAAATTCTTAAGAACGCTGTACAGGCCAAGGAAAATATATCAGCAGGCCAGATTGGGCCCTGGGGTCACCACGTGCAATCTCTGGCCTGTACCCCACAGGACATCGGAAGCACAGCCAGGATTCCTCGGCCAAGGTAATTTCTATCACTCCAGGGAAAGGCCACGACATGGGAGGAGGGAGGTGGGAGTGGAAGTATGGGGGGAACGGCCAGCAGCTCCTACCCAGAGCCTCCAGCGTGAGTTAGACAGGGAAATCGCAGGCACCAGTGTTATTTTGTCTTAATTGAGATGGAATTCACAGAACATAACATTAACATTCACAAGGCCGTACAACCATCCTGATCTAGTTCCAAAACACTTTCATCACCCCCAAAAGGAAACTCCGTACCTGTTAAGTGGTCACTCCCTGTCCCCCTACCCAGCCCCTGTCAACCACTACTCTGCTTTCTATCTCTATGGATTTACCTATTCTGGGCCTTTCAGATAGATGGAATCCTACAGTACGTGGCCTTTTGTGACTGGCTCCTTTCACTTAGCATCATGTCTTCAAAGATCTTCCATGCTGTAGCATCCGTCATTATTTCATTTTTTTTTATGGCTGAATAATATTCCATTGTCTGGATGGACCACATTTTGTTTATCCATCCGTTGATGGATATCTGGGTATTTTCACCTTTCAGCTATGGTGAATAGTCCCAAGGCTCACTTTTTAAGGGGAGGTAACCCCACCTGGGTGTTTAGGGACACAGGGCCCTGATGGACCTGTTATGTACAGCAGCACAGTGTCTACGGCCCAGGAAAATGTCTTCATTTCTTTGAAAATCAGAAGTAAAAAAACCTGACTTCCAGAGTCAAAGAAAATGTTTTAATTTTGAATTTGGCCTAGATTATATTTGTCTTTATACGAAAGAAGCCATAAAATATAATTATGGAGGAAGGGATCCACAAAGGCAAAAGTGACTAAGGCACCAAAGTGGCCCTGCAGGGACATAGAGAAATTAAGGATCTGGAGTTACAGAAACCAGAGGGCGGCTCCTTGTTCTCCCACTCACTGGTCTTGGAGCGTGTGCCCAGGGGCCAGGTTCTTCGTCCTGTTCAACGTGGCATCCTCCACTGCCAGAACAGGGCCTGGCACATAGTAGGTACTCAAGAAATACGTTTTGAAAGAATTAATTAACCTAACACGAATCACCAAGCTTCTCTGTGCCTTGACCTCCTCATCCAAGACATGGGAAAAATCATCTCGATCTCTGAGGGTGGATGGGAGGGAGAGAAGGCTGTGCCCGGTGCCAGGAAGGGAGAAGGCCTTCAAGAATCCACTTCCTTCCCTTTGTTTTTTTTTGGCAGGGTGGGGGCAGGGTGAAGTTGATAGCAGACTTACGAGAAGCAAATTTCCATCAAACCCGAGTTGCATTTGCTCTTGTCTTTCTGAGCAAATACATCAGGTATTTTGACAGACTGGCTGAAGATCCCAGGGTCTGGGGAGAGGGGGTGATTAGCAGGCAAAACCACAAAGAAAACGGCAAGGAAAATGATGCCACAGAGAAACAAGTACTAACAGGGAAGGGCCAGAGAGTGAGTGAGTGTGTGTGTGTGTGTGTGTGTGTGTGTGTGTGTGTGTGTGAATGTCTGTAAATGTGTTGTATGTGTCCGTGTGAGAACTATGTTTGTGAGTACACACACGTGCGTGTATATGTGAGGACGTGTGTGTGCACACATGGTGGGTAGGGTAGTGGGAGGGAAGGAGGGGAGGGAGAGAAAAGCAGCCCTGTGATCACAGACATGGGAATTCTGCTTTGACTTAAGTCAAGTAGAGGCTGCACATTCCTAGGGGCAGGCAGCGGGTGGGGTCTGAAAGCGGGAAAGGACCATATCTGGGTTTTGTCTTGACAAGAGGAAATTCTTTGCCCGAGGCAACAGTCCCCCCTGGGGTGTGCCCTCCTCTGTGGGTGACTGGGAACTCCAGAGAGCCTGGGATCCTCTTCAAACCCAATTTGCATTAGAAATCAATGTGGTTTTTTTTTTTTCTTTTTCTTCAGGCCCTGAGATGCCAAGACCCTCAAGGGAGTAATAATGATGCTTTTCAGACCAGGACTTCACACTGCTTAGCTGTGATTAGTCTCCTTTTAAACACAGGAAAACTGGGCTGATTTGAAGGAATCCACTGACAGGTCAAAAGGAGGCTCAAGGAAACCTTGGCCCCATGCTGGGTCCCACTTACCTGGGGGCCATGGCACAAGGAGTCCCTGCTGGTTTCTGGACAGAAGTAAATTGAGTCTCTTATTGATGTCTCCAGGGCAAAACTCTGCAGGCCAAGGAGGCAGGCTACTGTTAGATCATTCCGGAAGACCCTTCTGTGGTCAGCTCTGTCCAGTGGCATCCGTGCGTCATCGAATAAGAGGCAGCTTATTGGTTGGAATAAGGTTTGAATCCTGTGAGTGACCTCAGTGTTCTCGTCTGTGAAATGGGGACAGTGTCCTTTGGCACAGGATTCATTGAGGACTGAGTAGATGTGGAAGAGTTTAGCACAGTGTATGGCCCAGACCTAAGAAGTGGTCGTCGTTAGTGTCATAACATCATCATCATCATCTCCCCATGAAAAGACTACTTCCTTAGCAATGGAGATCCTGAGAAACTCAAAGCTCAATGATCGGAGGGGGCCAAGAAAACTCACCCCACACTCCTGGACCCTCCGGGTCACTTTTGCTGCAGGACAAGATCAACTCCATAAAAATAGCGACAAGATTTCCTGGTAAGAGGTCGCCGTCCCCCATCTTCCTGGGGAAATTTGTGGGCTGAAGAGTTTCTGAGAAACCCCGTATCAAGAATGTTTGACTTCAAGACGGAACTTTAAAAAATTTACTCTCTGAAAGATCTGGACTAAGGCTGTGTGTCCACAGACCCCAAATAGGTGATTGGCTTGAGGGGAGTAGGTGTCTTGGAAAGGGATTGGGTTTGGAGGGAACCCCAGAGTTCTACAGACCTGGGTTCAAATCCTGCCTCTGTTGCATCTCAGCTGTGTGGGCCTGAGCAAACAATGCCATGGTAATACACTCTCTTGGGATGACAAATGTCAGACTGCAGGCCCATAGTAGGAGGTCCAAAATGGCAGCTCTGTTGGTTGGATTAATTCAATCAATGAATGGACTGGTTTGAGACAATCAAAATGATTATGGTGAGTTGGGGTTTGTTCAGTCCACACATTTACAAAGAAACTGTTATGTGTCAGATCTGGGGAACTCAATGGGAAATGAGACTGGACCACTGTCTAGGAGAGAAGGATGCCACTGAATGGTGGTAACATATGTAGTCTGCTCGCCATGCCTCTCCTGAGAGACATTTGCTCAAGCAGAGGGTGACACGCTCCTTTCCAGTGCTTCCCTGGCAGACGGGCCCACCGGCAGGGTGGACCCAATCACAGAGTCTTGGAACTGCTGTGGTGGTCCCCAGAGACACAGGGTGACAGCAGAGGGCTTTCCAATCCCAGACAAACAAACAAGAACATAAGAAGAAAAACATTGCCGAGCTGTCACTTGGAGGGCGTCCCTGCCTGTAGGACCTGTTTTGGGAAGGCTGAGGTGCAGCCCGGTTCCTCAGGAGCCTCTCTGAGGTAAAATGACTCGCCCAGCATCACACCAAATTGACACGAGGCCCTTCAGGTCACCAGCTACCAGTCAAGAAGCCCCCAGAGGGCTGTTTACTGACAGAAATGGGTCTCCCTCCCCCACAACGCCCCTGCCTTACATCAAACCCGCAGCTGCAGAGGCCCACAGGGTTGGTTAAAGAAGGTTCCTGAGGAAAAGGAAAGGGAAGGGGTAGGGGCTAGTCATTTGGCCTTGGGTCTTCGGGCCCAGTGAGAGTTCTCTTGGGTTTCTCTCTGGTCAGGGGCCGGGAAGCAGCCTGGTCCTACAGCTTCCCAGGTGTGGTCCTGGCAGAGAGGAGATGAGCACAGATGAAGTTAGGACAGAAGAGGACAGGGCGTGTGAGCAGTCTCCCCTGCCTCTCCCAGGCCCCCTGGCATGAAAGCCCATCTTCCCAAAGTAGCTGTTTTAGTCTCCTAGGGCTGCCGTAACAAAGTACCACAAACTGAATGGTTGAAGACACTAGAAATTTGTTCTCACAGTTGTGGAAGCCAGAATTCTATAATCAAGGCACCAGCAGGGCCACGCTCCCACCGAAGTCTCTAGGGGAGGATACTTCCTTGATCTTTCTAGCTTTTGTGGTTGCTTGCCATTCTTAGTGCTCCTTGGAGACACATCGCCCCAGTCTCAACCCCTCCATCTTCCCATCATTGCCTTCCCTGTGGTCTCTGTGTCCAAATCTCCCTCTTCTCACAAGGACACCACCCTACTCTAGCCTGAACTCATCTTAACTAATCACAAACTATTTCCAACTAAGGTCACATTCACAGGTTCAGGGTGGACATGAACTGGGGGGACAGTGTTCAACCCTGTTCAATACCTAAGCACTGGAATCATGTAGTCCTGGGTTCTGATCCTGCCTTTGCACTTACAGATTGTGGACTTGGTTATACTTCTTAATCTCGCCATGCCTCTGTTTCAACATCAGAAAAATGGGGGTATAGTGCATGCCCAGCAGGGCTGTTGTAAAGATTTGAACTCATGTATGTAGAACACATAGTACGTCTCACAAAACAGAAGAGGGCTTTATCTTTATTACTGCAGGACTCTGTCTTGGAGGTGCCCACCCCCTGCAGCTGGTGTAAAGCTCTGGCTCCAGGTGTTTCCAGCCTGACCCACAGCAGCGCCCCCAGGCACCTGCTGGGAACGGCGGAACGCAGGCATGGGGTCATGCGCAGTCTCCTGTCGTCACCCCCAGCATCCCTGTGCACCTGTCCGTCTTCTGGGCAGAGGTCACGATGTGGCATTCTTCACAACAGGCAAGCACGTGTCCAGGGGAAGCCAAAGGGACAAGGTGGTGTGATTCCATCAGGGAGACATCCACAGGATTCCTTCTGTTGTTCCCAAGTTCCAGACTCCAGGCTGAGCCGGCAGGAGTGAATTTGTGTCTTCAGACCGGAAGCTGCCCAGCACATGGTGTCTGGCTAGAGCTGCGCTCCAACAGCTGTGTGGGCATTATAAATCTCTCCCCTGGAAATGAGCACCAAGGCTCTCTATGTCTCCTGCTAATGGTAAATCTGTCTGTGCCCACAGCGCGAGACCTGGACTCTGAGAGCATCAAGGTGAGACTGTCTGCCTCCCTCTAGCCTGTTTATTGCACCTGTAATCTACCCCTCTCCAAATGTGGAAGGCTGTCTCCTTCATTGAGAGCGTCAAGGGAGTTTTAACTGCAAAGTAGACTGTACTTCAGATCCAATCGAAATGCCTCCGAACCCAGGCTCTCACCTGAAAACTTTCTGCCAGGAGGGACCCCTCTTCTGCAAGACCCTTGGTGATTTGGATGAGTTTAGGCCAGACAGTGTCCCTTGGGTATTGTGGAGGTTTGTGTGGTTTTTGTTGTTTGATTTTTGGTGCAGTCTATCTTTAAATCTTCACTTTCAAAAAAAAAAAAGTGGTCATTAGCCTTATTTTGATTTAGAGGATGGGAAATCAGAAGTTCAGGTCCCTCATTTATCACCTCATAGACATATGACATTGAACAATCCCTTCATCTCTCTTGGATTGCTCATTGTAGAAAGATGATCGTAAAATCTTATTGGCAGGGGACTTCCCTGGTGGCACAGTGGTTAAGACTCCGTGCTCCCAATGCAGGGGGCCCGGGTTCGATCCCTGGTCAGGGAACTAGATACCACATGCAAGCCGTAACTAAGACTTCACATCCCACAACTAAGGAGCCCATGTGTCACAACTAAGAAGCTGGCAAGTCACAACTAAGGAGCCCGCCTGCTGCAGCTAAGGAGCCGGCGAGCCACAACTAAGACCCAGCACAACCAAATAAACAAATAAATAAATATATATATTTTTTAAAAACCTTATTGGAGGGATACAAGGATGAAATGAGATGCTCCATGGCTATCAATCAGAGCTTTAGTTGGAAAGATCCTGTGGTACTGCTGATAAATCAACTCCTTGAAAAATAAAAAGCTCTGATTTGTAGCACTTGCCAATTTCTATGGTGTAAATACTCCCATCGCTGCCAATTTTAAGCTACCGACATGACATTGCTGAATGAGGAGTTGGGAAGAGGAGTGAACCACTGGGTCTTCTGAGCTGAGATAAGCCCGCTTGAGTACAGCCTTGAAGACAACAGACACAAACTCTGGCTAATTTTATCACAAAAGAAAATGCACTCAGAGGATATGGGGTAGCTTGCAGAATTTCCAGCTGGTAAATCAAACTTTGAGTTTGTGCAGCCAGGAGCTATGCCCTAAATCCCTGGAGAAGCAGTCTAATAGTGAAGATGCTGCTACTGTCCCCTCTGGCACAGTTACAGTAACACGCCTGTCATCACCAACAGTTCTGGACACTGGTCAATGCCACTAAAACTGCAGCCACTGATATCTCTGAAAACACCACAGAGCTGCTCCTAATGCCTTTCTCGCCAGCATAGAGAAGGCACGGGACAGGTGTGGTCCCTGCTTCCTCTCATCATTAGCTAGCTTCCATTTAACCTAGGAAGGTGCATCTGATTGGTAGATTTGAGTCACATGTCTGTGCCTCACTGCAAGGGAAGCTGGGAAAGTGAGCGTATTAGTTTTCTGTGGCTGCTGTAACAAATAACCACCAACGAGGTGGTTTGAAACCACAGAAGTTTATTCTCTCACAGTTCTGCAGGCCTCAAGTCCAAATTCCAGGTGTTGGCAGGGCTGCCCTTCCTCTGGAGGTTCTAGGGAAGAATCCTTCCCTGCCCCTTCTGCCTCTGGTGGCTGTCACTATTCCTGTGGCTATGTCACTCCATTCTATGCTTCTGTCTTCACGTGGCCTTCTCCTCTTCTCTCTCTGCATCTCTCCTCTGTGTGTCTCTTATAAGGATATCTGCCATTGGATTTAGGGCCCACTTGGATAATCCAGGAAGATCTCATCTCCAGACCCTTAACTTAATTGCTTCTGCAAAGACCCTTTTACCAAATAAGGTCACACTCACAGGTTCTGGGGTTTAGGATGTGGACATATCTTTTGGGGCCACTATTCAACCCACTGCAGTGAGTATCTGTGTTTTCAGGTTCTAAGGTAGGCAGTGAGCCCCATCTCATCAGATGGGAGATTCCTTAATTATAAGAAGGGGGTTCAGAGGCTGGGAAGTCAGAAAAACATCCAATGTCTTCTGGAACTGAGGTCACAATATTTTTTTAAAGACTTCTTTTTAAAAAGTATTTATTTATTTATTTATTTTGGCTGCACTGGGTCTTGACTGTGGCACTCGGGATATTCGTGCGGCATGCAGGATCCTTTGTTGCGGCGTGTGGGATCTTTAGTTGCAGCATGCATGTGGGATCTAGTTCCCCCACCAGGGATCGAACCTGGGCCCCCCGCATTGGGAGCTCGAAGCCTTACTCACTGGACCACCATAGAAGTCCCAGTCACAATATTTTTTCAGTAAAGAGTCAGAGGGTAAATATTTTCAGCCTTGAGGGTCATACAGTTAACTATTCAACTCTGCCCTTGTAGCATGGAAACAGCCATAGACATTCTGTAAACAAATGGGGGGTGCCTGCGTTCTGATGAAACTTTATTTACCAAAACAGGTGTCTGTCTAGATTTGGCCCAAGGGCTATAGATCAATGACCCTTGTTCTAGAACATGGAGAAGTGCTTAGTAAGTGTTGATTGAGTCTTCAATCCTCAGTGTGTTTGAAATGTATTGAACACAGAGGATGGACTCAGGACAGAAATTAATAAACAACTAAGACTCATCACTAATGCTCTATGACCCACACTCTTGAATATGCAAGGGTGAAGAATTGTGGTATCTAACCGCAAAAAAAAAAAATCCAGTTTGTGAGATTTACCTGTTTTAGAGCCTACTGCTAAATGTGGCCCACATTTTGAGCCTGGTTTCATATCTAGTGACAGCACCCCTGACCCGGCCAGAGATCTGGGTGCCCGTGATCACAAGGAGGACGAGGGAAGAGTGTGGAGGGATTTACACAAATGAACCTCATCAGAGGAGCCCCGGGGGCAGGAGCCCAGCACGTCCTGCTGGCAACGGAGAGGAGCCAGCAATGCCTCACGAGTGGCGAATCACATAAAATCCAGATTTCTACCTCCCGGATGGTAAAACAGCACAGGAAACAGTGTCTGAAGGGTAAAAGGGCAATGCTGGTGCTTACAGTAAAACAAAACAACAACGACAAAAAACATTGGTTTGGAAGGCAGACAGATCCGGGTCCAAGTCTCAGCTCCGCAGTGACCCAGTACAGCACCTGGGAAGGTCTCTTTACCTCTCCAAGCCTCAATTTCCTCATCTGTAAAATGGGGAGAGTTAGATCCATCCCACCCAATGGTTACAAAGATTAAAGGAGACAATTTTCATAAAAATTGTAGCACCCAGTGAATGCTCAGTAACTAACACTCGGTTGTAACTAACACTGACAAGGCTGTGGGATTAAAAGTGAATTTTTGACGTCTGCACACCAGAACATACATGGCGAAGTAAGCATGCTCCTTCAAAGGAGGCCCCTGGGAAGCCCGACCCCTGGCCAGACAGGCTGCCTGGACACAGCAGCCCTGGCACAGTATTTCGGGAGCTGGCTGCTCACTAGTCTTCAGCACCTCGGCAGTTTGTTTCCTCAGAGACAGGCGGGTCCTTGCTCTTGGAGAGTGGACTTGCTTTCTGGATGGAGCCCAAAGTTAAATGGAGCCCGGTCTGATGAACAAGGTAGGAGATGAAGCTGGCTGGGATCGCTCTGGGTGAGAAAAGATCTGTGATTGCAAAATAACGAGCAGGGATGACTTGCATGGCTTGGAGCCTGGCTCTGAAGGAAATCCCTAGAGAGGAGTTCCAAAAGGGCTTTAAGCATTGAGAGCTTTCCTGGAATAAGAGAGTAAGTCCCTGGAGAGATGACTATGGCAGGGGAAACACTTGTTTGGAAAGGCAAGTACTGGGATGTTTGTGGTCTCCGTACATTAGAGTTGTATCTTGTAAGATTCATTCATTCATCTATTCAACATTTGTTAAGCAGTAGGCCCTGTACTAGGCACTGGGTGTGGTGCCTATCACGACTTTATCCTTACCCTCAGATTTAGAGCCACAAACAGACATTATTACAACTCATATAAAGGAGCATCTAGACAATACCACTGTGATCTTTGCAAATGGTGCCTCTAGAGTTGTGCAGTGCACAACCTGTACAAAGGTACATGGAAGCCTTGCTTGAATGGGAGAAAAAATAAGGGTGTGAGTTATATGTGTAGGGTCAGGGAGCCACTTGATCTGGATCATTAAGGAGGTAAAGGAGTTTTAAAGGCAAAAGGGGTGGGGAAAGGGAAACCCAGACTCAGGAACAGTGTGTACCAAAGCACCACAAAGAGTACAAGGTGGGTTCTGAGAATGCTGGGACATCTGGTGGATTTGGGGAGGAGGCAGGCTGGGGCTGAGGGGACTGACTTCCTGCACATGAGTCAAGATCCCCCAGGAGCTTCTGGGGGAGTCAGAGAGGCCCATGAATGTCAGACATTCCATTCCTCTGAGTTGGCCTCATGGCCTCTGCCTGAGGGAAAGATGCAAGAAAGCACACTGGCCTTGGTGTGGCACAGATCAGGTCTGGATCCCAGCTTTGCAGCCTGTAGGCTGTGTGTTCTCCAACCAGTCACTTAACCTCTCTGAGCAGGAGTTTCCTAATCTGCAAAGTGGAGGTCATACTGCTGGGAGTTGGGGGATTCGGCAAGATTCGAAGTCAGAGATGAAATAGGTGTCGTAAAAGTTATTTTCTTTCCTCTCCAAGTTCTGGTCTCTGTCAACTTTTGTTTAGGGGACAGAACCAGCCCTCTGTAGGTGGAGCAGGTAGGAGATTATTCGCTTTAGGAAAGTCTCCCTCGATAGTTGGCCCATTAGCATCAGTGAGCACTTTGTGTTTAGCACTGCCCTTGCTCCTCAGTGGTTGTTTAAAACGCAAATCTGCCCCTTTGAGTCCCCAGTGCTTGGAGGTAAAAGACGTTTACCAGCGTGTTCCGTCTACCCCTGAGTGGAAGGGTGGGGCACAGAGAAACATGGGTTCCACATCTCACCAGAAAGGGAGGAGGTGGGGATTGCTTCCCCTCCTGCCCCCAGAGATAGCAAGGAAGCTCCTGGGATTGCAGTTTGAAGGAAGAAGGAAAAGATCCCCAAGGGCATATGGAACCCACCCCACAGCTCCCTGCACCGTATTGTGTGGGGTGCATTGTGTGGAGTCCTGCAGACATCCCGCATTCCCTGGGTCGGCTCTGTGCACTGGGCTGGGACTGTAAACACCAGTGAGCCCTCAGGGAGTCACAGTCTGGCTGGGAAACCAAAGTAAACAGATAAGCAAGGCACAGGCCAAGGTGATGTTGTAACGGTAAGCGGTAAGCGTGACGGCTACCTGGTACTGAGCATTTACTGAGTCTGGCCCTGTGCGAAGAACCATGTTACCTATTATCTCCACCTTCAGGTGGCTGTTAGGAACCACATTTTGTAGATGAGGAAACTGAGGCTCAGAGGGGTGAAAAATGCCTTGCCCAAGGTCAGAAAGCTAGCAGGTGGCAGAGACTACAAAACCCAAGTTCTCCACTGCTATGTTATTTGGCTGGAACAGGAAAATCGGCCCACATGTCTGAGTTCAAGTGAGGGATTTTCCTCTGTTACCTTTCATTGCCTTTCACTGTAGCATCTTGGAAACAAAACCTGCCAAGCCTCTATTGTCTCATTCATGATGAGGGAGGCACCAGAAACTCTCAGAGGTCCCCTCTTAACCACAGGATTCTTCCCAAGACACCCACCCTACTGCAATGTCTTCCCTTCTATGTGAGTGAGCGTCTAACATGGGAGAGAGAGAATATGAAATAAGAAATACTGCAACATAAAAATATGTATGAAATAAAGCCTTCCTTTAGGTGCAAAATGTGGAATCATGCAAATCTTCCCAGTTTAAAACAAAGGCATCAGTAATTGCATCATTTCAAAACCGAATGGCTTGAGTGAAATTTAACCGGTGGCGCATAGCGGCCATGTGTTAGAGACATTTTAATGGATATAAACAGACAGGCTCGCCACCCCTTTCAGGGCTATGCTTGAATTCGTTGAGGTTTTAATTATGTAAAGATTTTCAAGAATACATTCCTTTTAAAACTGTGACCTCCCTCATGACTGTTGGTGCATGTATATAAAAATATGTAACCCATATAAATTATGGCTTCCCATATGGCTCCTTCTATGACTTAGTTGCATGCAAAAGAACTGCCATCTAGCTATCAAATAGTAATCAAATCCTTACTGTATGGAGTCCAAACCCCACAGCAGCACCAAATGCAAGTTGTCCCCTCCTTTCCCCCATTCTCTCATCCCCCATTCCAAACTCCTAAACTCCAAGACTGCATTTGCTCTCTCATTTTCCTAGCTCTTAGTTATGTAGATGAAAGAAGTTTCTCTACAAAGTCTTTTCTCCCTTCCTCATTTGTCCCATCCCGTGTCTGTATCGAATGGAGATTCTACTGAGTCTACAGGGTTAAGGACTTAGACCTGGGCTGGCAAACACTCTGATGGAAGAAAGGGAAGGAGGTAGAAACACCAGCACTGGAGGTTGTAGACTCCAGTCCGTGATCACCCTTTAGTCTTATCTCTTTGCACTCTCCCCTGGGTCCCACTGTACTTTGCTGACAGCCATTCCTGGGTAGGGGTAATTCCCCAACACGCCCACCGCCCACCCTAGGCTGCCCCCTCTGCCTGGCCTGCCCATCTGCTCCTTCTTCACGAGTCAGCTCTTGCATGGTCTCTTCTATGTCCCTTCCCCAGTGCCCCCAGCCACACTTAGCCCCTCCTTTCTCTGGAGTCCACCCTTCACACACCCACATTCTTGACAACCACCTGCAAAGGTTTGCTTATCGTTCAGTTTTATCTATAGGTGATGAGCTCCCAGAGATCAAGGACTAACTCAGTTTCATGCCTCGATCCTCAGCACTGAGCCCTGCATACATAGTAGGTGCTCCATATATATCACTACATAACAGATGCCCAAGAAAGGCTTTTGGAATCGTGCAGAATTGAAAAGGAGAGTGAAAATGAAACATTCCAAGCGTAGGGACTGATACTCCCCTGGGAAAGGCGTAGCCAAGGCTGACTGCCCAGTTCCTCATTTGTAGCTCTCTTATACATTCTGGGTGAGTAAGCAGGCACCCTTGGTGTGCTCTATCTCCAAAGATGGCTGAGCAAACAAATCCCATCTCACATGCTCTTTTGCAGTCAGCGTTGCCCCTGCTCCCATCCAAAGGCAGGGTTATCTGCCCTCTGATTGAATCAAGGCTGGCCTCAGAATAGAACACAGCAGAAGTTAGGCTGGTCAGCTTCCAGCCCTCAGCCCTCAGAGGCCTCGCAGCTTCTATTTTCACCACGTCAAGAAGCCCAAGCTATCCTGCTGGAAAGGCCACATGGAGGAAAACCAAGCACCCCAGCTGACAGCCAACACCAACTACCAAACAGATGAGGGAGGACATCTTGGGTCTTTTAGCCCCAGCCAAGATCCCAGCAGAGTGCAGCCACATGAGATGAAGAACTGGGCCCCAGCTGAATTCCTGATCCACAGAATCATAAGCAATACAATATCTGTTATTTTAAGCCACTGCGTCATGGGATGGTTTCTTACGCAGCAATAGATAACTGATACGTTAAGTTTTTTCTGAGTAAGCAAACAAATTGGTGGTGGGGGGTTTTGTGGCTTCTGAGCTGGGAGTTAGAGAGGGTATGACTAGAATTCAAGCTTTTCTATTTGTTTTTAGCTTTAAAATATAGAGGCACCCCTTAACCCAGTGATCACAGTTAACCCCATCACCAGAATGGGGCAAATTGTTAAGGAGGCATTGAGGAGAATGCAGGACATTTCTGTGATCGTCCAGTTGAAAGTGTATAACCTGAAAGTAATCATGAAGAAATATCTGACAAACCAAAACTGAGGGGCGTTCTACAACTAACCGACCACTTCTCTTAAAAATCGTCAATGTCTTCAAAGACAGAAAAACGAAGGAACTCTTCTAGATTGAAAGAGGCTGAGAGATATGACAACCGAATGCCATATGGGGTTCAGAGTTTCCTTTTGTTATAAAGGACATTCTAGGGACAAATGGCAAGATCTGAATAAAGTTTGTAGACTAGATTATAATGCTGCCTCAGTGTTAATTACCTGATTTTGGTAATTACACTGTAAGATATCATATTGTAAGAGAATGTCATTTGTTTTTAGGAAATACGCGCTGAAGTATTTAGAGGTAAAAGAGGTGTTCTGTCTGCAGCTTACTGTGAAACGGTTCTGAAAAAAAATACATCTTTCTCTCCTATATATCTATCTAGAGAGAAACAGAAAAGAATAAAGCAAATGTGATAAAGCGTTTACATTTGGAGAATCCAGGTGAAGGGTATATGGGAATTCTTTGCACTGCTCTTGCAACTTTTTTGTAAGCCCAAAATTATATTCAAATAAAAAGTAATAAAGAAAAAGAAAGAAGCAAATTGTGGTGGGCGCATGGTTGCCCCCAAAGAGGAAAAAGTGATCCCCTCTGGGGGCAGAACTGTCCCTGGAAATGCCTGACTCCGAGCTGACTTCTGCTCCTTTCCCATCTCCCTCTCACGGCACGCAGGGGACAGGGAGCCACCGGCCAGCCTGGGCTACCGCTAAACTCATCCCCCCCACCCTCACTCACGCCCAGGGTTCTCTGAAGGCAAGGCTGGGTTTTGGACTGTTCACAGCGAGAATCCACAGGCTCTGAGGGGACTGCTAGGGAAAGCTTTCCCTGGGAGCTCCCGGGAGCCCACGGCCATGGAGTCACAGCTCCGCCTTCCTTGCCCATCTGGATTTGGAAGATTCCAATCAGAGCCACAAAGTAGAGGATAATGGAGATGAGGGGCTAGAGCAGCCGCCCTCTGTCAGGAAACGTTATTGAGAGCACTACCTGGGGTGGTCTCGCTGTTTTACCTGCCAGGGCCAGGCAGGGGTGAGAGGATCTTTACGGCCCAGAAGAAGGGCAGCGCGGGTGGCATTGGGATCCGGACCAACCGAGGCTCCCAGGCTGAGCAATGCCAACCGGGCATGTTTCTGGGCAGAGCTTCCTTCCGGAGGGGAGCTGGCTGAGCAGGAAAGAGCCAGGAGTTTGGAATCCGAGAGAGCCGGGAGGGCAGCCTCTGACTCACCCCTTCCTGGTTGGCTGACACTGGCGGGGAGACATCTCATAGTGCTGGGTGAAGGCCCCCATCTGCAAGGGAAATGATCAAACACACATTGAGACGTGAATGAAGTGTTAAGACAGTGCCTGGCACAAAGGAGCATCAGAGCTTCAATTCCACCCACGCTTACAGAGCACAGACTCAGAGCCAGGCACAGTGGGGTGCTTGAGGGGCTGTGCTCTGCACCTCTGACCCTGAGAATGGACACAAGGCCCTCCCCTCTTGCCCCTTCACACTGATCTTCCCCCTCTTCCATGCCAGCATCATCACCAAAGCCCAGGTGCTAGAGGGTTTCTGGGTTCAAATATGAGCCTCTCCTCTGAGTGACTGAGGTTAAGTTATCTAACCTGTATGTGCCTTGGTTTCCCCACTTGGAACTGGGCACAGTAATAGCATCCACCTTTTAGATTCTTCTGGCTATCAGCTGAATCCATCCTTGCAAACTAAATAATAGCAGTGAATGCTCGTATAGCAGTTACTACGTGCCAGACACAGATCCACACTTTTTATTAGTATCTCCCCCATTTCAGAGATGAGGAAGGTGAGGCACGGAGATACTGCATAATTTGTCCACGATCACAGAGAGAAGAGGCAGAGCTGGGATCTGTGTTCCTAAGCCCTGCTGTCTCCTGCCATGGGCATACAGTAAGTGCTCAATTCATGCCTGCTGTTACTAATGCTCTGAGATGGGGCCAGCTTCACCGATGCACCACCCGCACAGTTCCACAGGGCCTGGCACTTAGAAGGGTGACGCTTGTTCATGCTCTGTCGCTGTCTTGAAATTCTCAATGACTGTAACAAGGGGCCCCACATCTTCATTTTGCACTGGACCCCGAAAACTCCGTAGCTGGTCTTGCTCAGAATCTTATAGGAGGTGACCACCTCCTCCTCTTTCTTCCTCCCCCACCTAGACTGTGAGGTACCTTATCTCTCCATCCACCCTATTCCATGTCTGGCAGGTAGCAGGTGCTCCCCTTCTGGCCGAGAGGGACAGAGGTGGCCAGAGTCACAGCTGTTGTCCCCACCCCTACTTCCTCTCAACACCCCAAAAAGAGCTTTCAGCCCAGGGAACCTCAGGAACTGTCAGGGAAGAAACTTTTCTTGAAGCGTGCAGGGACTCTGGCCAGCGGCCACCAGAACCAGGTCTTTCCTGAATGGCAGGGGGAGGGAGGTGCAGCCAGAAGACACTGTAGCTCACTGCAGCTGGGGAATCCCAGCCGGCCCGAAAGACCCTAATAAACAGTTAATTATGATGCTGGCTCTGTAAACAGTGGCAGTGAGACCCAGCATAATGTGTAATTATGCCGGTTGGAGCTGGAGCTGGGCAGCGTTTTCTCCGGCAATGCTGGAGGGAATGCAGATCTCAGGGCAGGCTTGTGGTCAGGGCACAAAGGTAAACAAGACCTTCCCTAAAGGCAGACAGGACTCAGTCCAAATGTTCAAGTACGGCAATGACGGTGGCTAAAAGAATTATTTTCCTTTTTATAAAGGGAGCAGGCAGTGGGGAGGGGGAGGGGAGGAACAGACATTTGTTCAGCACCTACTATGTGTGAGACTTGGTTTGGGGCCAGGCAGGAGGGGGCTTGGGCATTTCTGGGACTGGATGTCATGCCCCTCCCCTCCCCGCCTGCCTGCCCTCCCCTCCTCCACACACATTTCTAAGAACTGATATTTTAAAAATTGAGGTGAAATTCACATAACATAAAATTAACCATGTTAAAAGTGTACAATTCAGCGGCCTTTTGTACATGCACAACTTCTTCTTCATTAAATTGAAACTAACACAGTTTAGTTAGTTTCAGATGTACAGCTAAGTGATTCAGTTATACATATATATAGTTTTTCCTATTCTTTTCCATTACAGGTTATTAGGAGACATTGAAAATAGTTCCCTGTGCTGCAAGGTAGGTCCTCATTGTTTATTTTATATACAGTAGTGTAGTACATTCACAGTCTTCTGCAACCATTACCTCTATCAAGTTCCAAAACATTTTCATCACCCCAGGAGGAAACCCTGTACCTGTTACTCACTTACCCCCTGGCCACCACTAATTTCCTTTCTGTCCCTATGGATTTGCCTATTCTGGACATTTTATATAAACGGAATCGTATCACACGTCGCCTTTTGGGACTGGCTTCTTTCACATTGCCTCATGCTTTCAAGGTTCATCCACGTGGCGGCATGCATCAACACTTTATTACTTTTTATGGTCAAATAATATTCCATTGTCTGGATATGCCACGTTTTGTTTATCCACTGGTAGATATTGGGTTGTTTCTACTTTTTGGCTTTTATAAATAATGCTATGAACATTTGTGGACAAGTTTTTGTATGGACATGTTTTCAG